>NW_017297060.1:1603230-1604687 GCF_001594075.2 Trachymyrmex cornetzi
GGGCGGCGTAACAGCGCTTCGTATTTGCGTTTACCCGCACCAAAGACTCGCACAAGTGCTTCCGAGTTGTGGCACGCGTCCACGGAGCGATAAGCCACCAAAGGCGGTACAAGTTGCGCCCTACCCTGGCCCCCTCCTAATTCCTTCTTTCCATTAAGACAAAAATACTTTTGGGGCCTGGACGTAACACTAGCAAAATATATTTATACAGGTTATTCCATGCAAATAATTGCTTTCTTAGAACAATCATTACATTTTTTTAGCTGAAATTACAGAAACAAAATGGCTTATATGTCTTACAACGAGGTTAAATGAGCAGTGATATGTGCTATATCAATTGTGTTTGTGCCGTAAGCCTCGTCTACAATAGTCGCACAGGTTGTGTCGGATGTCGCGAGTAGTAGCATCGTAGGAAAATTTGTTGCATGCCGCAAGAGTGTCGCTAAATGAGCGTCTACAATAGTCATAACGATTGTTTGCACGCAATTCGATGACAAATTTTAAAAGTCAACTTGCTGTGCTGTGATTGACTGTGTTGGCTCAACTCTGTACGACAAGAGCCATATAGTCGCATGATTGTCGTAGTCGCAAGAGCTCTTGTCGTACAGAGTTGAGCCAATTTCAACTTTCTGCGACTGCGACAGGCATGTCGCATGAGCTCAGCCAATCACAGCACAGCAAGTTGACGTTTAGAATTTGTCATCGAATTACGTGCAAACAATCGTGACTATTGTAGACGCTCATTTAGCGACACTCTTGCGGCATGCGACAAATTTTCCTGCGATGCTACTACTCGCGACATCCGACACAACCTGTGCGACTATTGTAAACGAGACTTTAGACCCGTTCTACAATAAGTCGGATGACGGAGTCGGGTGTCTTGCGCATGCGCGCTGGAGTGTCAGCTGTCGAATGAAGTTGTCGCGAATCGGCAATCGGTGTCGAAATGGAAGATGGTCAACTTCCATCTTTTTCCGTTTACGACAACGACTGGATGAATCATAACCTTTTTTGACGGATACAGCTATGGCTATTCAAATATTTACTGCTAATACTGTTAAATAAGATTTAGATATTTTATCATGGAATCATTAAATCTTGATGAAATTATTATTGAATTTGTTCGTGAAAATCGTTGTTTATATGACAAACGCGATGTGAATTTTAAAAATATTAGGAAGAAAAAAGATCTGTGGCAAAAACTACGAGGAGTACGAGGAAAGGCAATAATTAGTTTTTACACACACACATACACACAAAGTATCTTTTTAATATCTTAAACTCAGTTTTACATACAGAAATATTCTAAATTTCGTGTGCTATTGAATGCTATTTTAAATAGTTTATATTTTTCTAATAATATGTGAGAGATTGTATACAATTTAAAAATATATTCACACAGTTTTGTTTCTAGTATGTTTTAAGTTCAAAATGTGTGTGTGTGTGTGTGTGTGTGT
>NW_017297060.1:1608526-1611635 GCF_001594075.2 Trachymyrmex cornetzi
TAATCTATTTAAATTGTCAAATTGTTCCACTGACATTCTTGTCAGTTTGAAAAATTCTTCGTGATTATTCATTTGGAAATATATAAATAATGTATGATGAGCACCAAAATTTTGTCTCATATTTCTAGTAATATGGGGTTTTACCCACCATCTTCTTATAATTCCTTTTTTACGTTTTCTTACACATAATCTCAGTCTTATAATTTGCATCCAAATAAGTAATAAATTTAAATAAATATTTAACGTTTCAATTTCCATGACGTCTGACTATTCCGACTTGCGACGCAATTGTAGACTAGTTAGTCGTATTCATACCCGACATACAACATGCGACAAGCGACTAACGACACCCGGCTCCGTCATCCGACTTATTGTAGAACGGGTCGATATGAATACGACAAGCCATTCTACAATTGAGTCGAATGTCGGAATAATTGTTCGCATCATCTTTCTTTTTCTTAATGTTTTTATAATCCACATCACGTTTGTCATATATGCAATGACTTTCGCGAACAATATCAATAATTATTTCATCTGCAGTTAATGATTCCATGATAAGATACCGTAAAATAATAAGGGTTATGTTTAAGCCTGATCTACAATAAGCCGTATGTCGCTGCTGGACGTCGTTATATTATCGTTTGTCGAAAGAAGTTGTCGCAAGTCGAATATCGATGTCGCAACGCAAGATGACCAACTTCCATCTTTTCCGATCGCGACAACCGACATAAGTGCAATTTAACCTAGAAAACGAAATGGAAACAACAACTGTAGATGAAGTTATCATTAATTTTGTACGAGACAATACATATCTCTGCAATAAAAAAGACGTTAATTTTAAAAATATTATTAAAATAAAAGATTTGTGGCAAGTTATATATCAGGACAATTAAAAAATTTATATGATATAGATATGACAGGTAAAAACTTGAAAAAACCTATTATAAATATTATATTGTAAATATACAATAAATTTATTTTTTATAGCTAATGCGGTGGAAAAACGTTGGTTGTCATTAAGAGATATGTTCAGTAGAGAATCTAGAAAAAAGTTATTGCCATCGGGATCAGGTTATCAACCTAAAAAAGAATGGGAACTATACAAAATGATGCTTTTCTTATCTCCTCATATAGCACACAGACGGTTGGTTTTACATGGTTGTGATTATATTATTACATTTTACTTAATATTTTTTATTGTAAAATTATTTTTAGAACAAAAACGTCACTACCATGCCGATTGAGTTGTTTAGTACCCTCGGAGACTGAAATAAATAATTCTTCAAGTTTTGATGGATCTGTTCCTTCTCCAATAGCAGACTATGACAATATTGAAAGTGAGAAAGGTATGACAAGTATATGTGTATTGATCTTTTAAGTAAAAGATTAATTAAATTTATTTTATAGTTATAAATAAAAAATATATATGTCTTGTAAAAATTTCCAGAAAATAACATATCAAACGAAAATGAAGTGATTATGACAGTCGATTATCAATCTGAATCAAGTCCTCCTAGTGTATTATCTAGCTTTTCCTGTAGCAGTAGTTCATCTAACATATCTAAGATACACTTTCCGAGAACATCAAATTTTGGTACACAGAATGCAATAAGTCCTCTATTTAAGAGTATAAAAAGTGTTACGCCTGAATTGGATACTTTTGTAAAACGTCGAAAACAAAAGGATCTACTAATTGATCAACAATTATCTGAAGCGTCTTCTGCAATATATATCTCATGCTGTACAATCAATTTTATCTCATATGTCAAATGAAAATAAAAGTGGTTACATGTTAGCTGTAGAGGAAGGTATAAAATATGTTCCTGATAAACATAAAACTCAGTGTCTCATAGAAGTATTACAGATAATTCAAAAATATGAGGAGAGATAATTATTTTTATTTGAAAATTTTATTATTAAAACTTTTATTAATATTGTTTTATTTTCAACGTATATATTATGTTCCTTATTTCAACATGTTTTAAGAGAGTATAGTTTTATTTTTAACATGTTATTTTAACATTTTATTTTGATATATATTTTATTTTTGACATGTATTTTTTTTTACTTCACTGTTTTAAGAGAGTATAATTGTGAACCTTATATATGTATATGTTTGACATATTATAAATACAAAAATATATTATAATATTAAAAAAACAAATTACACATAAGCAAAAATGTTTTGGTATTTACTTTATTGTATTACAAAACTTTTTTATACTTCATTTTCTATTGGGTATAGGAATAAGTTTCCGCCCATTGTAGAAAGATGTCGTTAGTAGCATTGCTTGTGTGTTTGATAGAACGGCAACATATGTGTTTGAAAGGTTTGTGTTCAAACTTTTGAGCCCAATAGTTGGCATTCGTTCGAAGCGTAAAAAAGAGTAACTTTTTTTGCGTTGAAGATGTCGGAATTTATTCCAAAAAAGCAACATTTGCGGGAAGTTTTACTCCATTATTTTATTTTAAAGAAAAGTGCTGCAGAATCGCATCGTTTGCTCGTAGATGTTTACGGTGAGCATGCTCCGTCGAAAACCAGTTGTAAAGAATGGTTTCGGCAATTCAACAGTGGTGATTTTGACATGCGTGACAAAGAACGCGAAGTGCACCGAAAAAATTTGAAGATGCAGAATTGCAAGCATTACTCGAAGAAGATTCATGTTTATCGCTCGATAGGTTGTCAAAAGAGTTAAATGTTGATAGATCCACTGTTGGAAAACGTCTACACGCAATGGGAATGGTGCAAAAAGAAGGAAATTGGGTGCCATACAAATTGAAAGAGAGAGACATGGAAAGACGTTTGGTCATCTGCGAGATGCTTCGTTAACGACAACAAAGGAAGGGTTTTCTACATCGTATCGTAACTGGCGATGAAGAATGGATCTACTACGATAACCCTAAACGCTTGAAAGCATGAGTGATGCCAGGTGAACCAGGTCCATCAACGACAAAACGAAATATCCATGCTTCGAAGATTATGTTGTGCATCTGGATCAGAGAGCTGTTACATATTATGAGCTGCTCAAACCGTCCGAAACATCGACATCTAGAATGGACCGCTGATGGCAATGGTGGGGGTAGAAAGACGATTAGAGTGAGAGGCAGG
>NW_017297060.1:1611979-1613760 GCF_001594075.2 Trachymyrmex cornetzi
CACTGGACATTGCTCCTTCAGATTTCCATTTGTTCCAATCCATGCAGTCGGCCCTTTCTGGAGAACGATTCAATTCTTATGAAGATATCAAAAAATGGCTTGATGAATGGATTGCTTCAAAAGAACCAGATTTTTTCATTCGAGGAATCCGTTTATTACCGGAAAAGTGGGAGAAAGTTGTCGCTTCCAAAGCATACTTTGAATAAACTCACTTACATAGATTTGTTTAAATAAACACGTCTTTTTCTTTTCAAAAAGGGCGGAAACTTATTCCCACATACCCAATAACTTGATTACAATACTCTACATTTTTGAAATACTTAATCGTGTTATTTTGTAATTTAAAATAAAAATTTATCTTTTCCAATTTTATTCATTCATTAAATATATTGCCATTGCCAAAGTATGCTTCCTTCGTCCGAAACAAAATAATGAGATAAAATTTCACGCTGTTTTATAGCAGCAGATGCAACTATGTTTGCTCCAACTCGTCCCAAAGAAGCAACAAAACCATATTACTTCTTACTGAATTTCTCCAATTTCCTGCTATTACTTCACCATTAGGACCTTCTTTATCTGCAATACCTCCATGTAAATATTGATTGTTGCTTAACCCAGTGGTTATAATATAATTATGTAAACAAGTTACAGCTTGTACTATAACTTCTGCAGTTTCCAATTTTAAACTTAAAGCCTTTTGTAAAATTCTCCACCTTGCAACGAGAATACCGAATGCATTTTCGATTACTCGTCGTGCCCTTGATAATCGATAATTGAACATTTGCTGCTCAATAGCAGCAAATTTTTTTTAGCAAATGGTCGCATCAAGTAACTTTTAAGTGGAAAACCTTCATCGCCAATAAGAGAAAATGGTATTGTAATATTAGTATTATCTAAACAGCGAGCTTGTGGAACAGATACTGTATTATTCTCCAAAGCTTGACACATAGTGGTATGGGACCAAATTCCCGCATCATTGAGAGAACCTAAAATTAGAATACATTTTATAACTTAATTTAAAAGAAACTTTACTTTTATACATTTTAATAAAAATAAGTAAATTTACCATAATTTCCAATGTTTACCCAAATAAAACGATAGCGTGCACCAGCAATGGCCATTAATACAAAGCTGAAGTAGTTTTTATAATTATAAAATTCGCTACCAGAATTAGCCGGAGCTTGAATACGACAATGTTTGCCATCAATTGCGCCTATGCAGTGTGTTTGGAAAATTCCAGATGTTATTAAATTCATCTGCAATTTTCAGCCATTCATCTTCTTGCTGTGGACATCGGAGATATATCGGTTGTAAAGTTTCCCATATAGCTTTACACATTTCAAGGATAATACTGTATTGGGTTGATTTCCCAATACGAAAAAGTCGTGACGTAGTAGCAATGTTATCACCATGAGCAAGGAAATTAAAAATAGGAAATTTATAATAATTTAAAAAAACTAAAGCTTAAATGGATAAAAATCAAATTAATTACAAGGAATACAAACCTGTGGATAGATGTTTATTAGTAATTTTGAACAAAATATAGTTTAAACAATAAATTGAAAATGACCGGGTATAAGATCAAAACGTCTGTCATTTAAACTATATTTTGTTTAGTAATAAACATTGAGCTGAGCTCGTAACTCTTAATTTATTAATTTGTTTTAAAATAATGTTTCTAATCTTAAAAATTTATAAATGATTGGTTATATTGGTTATATTATATATATATTGTGACGTGACATTTTGTCCGTCACTGTGCGGACTTGTCGACGGCGGAC
>NW_017297060.1:1617916-1621067 GCF_001594075.2 Trachymyrmex cornetzi
GCGGAAGAGGCTGAGAAAGAAGCAGAAGGGAGGAGCGACCTCTGATGCGAATGTTGTAAGGCAGGACCAAAGAGACCCTAGGCGAGGCGTGGTGCCCCCGCCCCCCGGGGGGAGCACAAACGCCGGAGTGCGCCGGACCGGCACGAACAAGAGTGACGCGGGCGTGAGTGCGAGTGGCAGGGCACCGAAAGGCCCTGCGTCCGCTAACGTTGCGATTCGCCCTCGTGTGAGGGAGACGGGAGACGCGGGACGACGACCACCGGTGGTCAGGGACATTAGGTTCCGGGCACCAAGAACCGCGGCTGTCCTTATTAAATGTGAGGAGAACAAGGACAAGCCGGGTGACGTCTCATATGCCGATTTGGAGACCATGTCATGAAGCTTGCGAGAAGCAAGATTTCACTGGATGACCTCGGCATATCGAATACGCGAATAAGGAGGGCGCAAGCAGGCGGCCTCCTTGTCGAAATACCGGGAGGTGAGGAAGCCGGGGCCAAGGCCGAGGCCCTTGTAGGCAGACTGAGGAACGTCCTCTCCGAAAGCCAATTTGGAGAGGAGGTCCAAATAGTGAGGCCAATGAGGAGAGCAGAGATCAGATTGATGGACATAGACCAATCCGTCTCTGCCGATGAAGTAGCCGAGGCAGTGGCCAAAAACGGTCAGGCTCATACTGCGGACATTAGGGTCGGCCCCCTTAGGCCCGGGAGAGGAGGCCTTAGTGTGGTGTGGGTGCAGTGCCCTCTGGCCTGTGCCAATAAGTTATTAAGTGCCGGTCGAGTGAGAGTGGGCTAGACCATGGGTGGTGCCCCTGGCAAAGCGGAAGCTGCAATGCTTCCGATGCTTTGCCGTGGGGCACACCAGGGCGAACTGCCTCAGCCAGGTGGACCGCACCAATTGGTGCTTTCAGTGCGGCGGTAATGACGGGCATAAAGCCGCCGGGTGTCGGAAACCACCAAAGTGCCCGGTGTGTGCGGGAAGAGGGCTGCCGTCGGGGCACCGAGCGGGCGCGAATGAGTGCGTGCCATTTAATGGACCGGGACAGAGGGCTAGTGAAGTGGAGACGAACGTGACCCCTGAGACGGAACAAGATAGCGGAGCTGATCGGGGAGCTCCGACCCCTGGTGAAGGGGCAAGTGCGGTAGTGGAGGCCATGGAAACCTGCGATGGCTAGACTGGCACAAATTAATGTCAACAGGTCTAGACCGTCGCAGGACATGGTCGCCAGAGTGAGTGGTGAGCTGGGACTCGACCTGGTTGCTATATCGGAGCCTAACAGGGTCCCGGACGATGGACGCTGGTTGTCCTCGCTGGACAGCCCGCCGTCGGCAGCTGTGACCTGGCAATGGGCACAGACCAGAATACCTTGTTCGCCTCGATGGAGAGGGAAAAGGTACGCGGCCGTGGACTGGGGGGACACTATTGTGGTGTCGTGCTACTTCCCCCCCAGTCTGAGCGAAGCCGAGTTTATGACGGACCTACGCGAACTTGAGGGGGAACTAGTGCACGTGGTGGGGCATCCGGTTATTGTGGCCGGCGACTTTAATGCCCGGGCATTTGCGTGGGACAGAGGACGCCGCAACAGGAGGGGTGATCTCCTCCTGGAGTGGCTGGCCTCAACGGAACTGCAAGTGATAAATGAGGGAGATGAACCGACGTGTGTACATCCGCGCGGGACCTCAAGAGTGGACCTGACGTTGGCTTCTCTTTCAGCTGCCAGGTCAATTGCAGGATGGAGGGTGGCGAAGGAGGTGGAGTCACTCTCCGACCACCTCTACGTGATCACGGAGATAGGGGCTCACATCACAGGCCCGGAGGTTGGGAAAACGGCTTTGCGGACCTTCCCCAGGTGGGTGACTGCTAAGACGGACACTGACCTGCTGGAGGCGGCGGCAATCTTCGCGGCTTGGAGAGGAACTCCGGGGGATGCCGCTGGAGGAGCCAATTATATGGATAAGGCACTACGTGATATCTCCGATGTATCAATGCCGAGGAGAGGACCATCTAAGAGACCTAATGCGTACTGGTGGAGCGAGGAAATCGCGGAACTCCGCCGCTCTTGCAATCGATCTAGGAGGAGAGTAACGCGTGCGCGAGCCAGAGCTAATGTATCTTCGGAGGAGATGCGGACCCTCTGGGGCGAGCTCAGGGACAGGCGTAGGGATCTCAGGTCGTCGATCGCTCGATCCAAGGCGAAGCTTTGGAAAGAGCTGGTCGACGACCTCGAAAGGGATCCCTGGGGCACGCCATACAGGGTGGTCCTGCGTAAGCTACACTCGGGAAGCGCATCCGTGTTGGAGGTGCTCCCCCCTGAGACAGCGGAAGAGATTGTAGCGACGCTCTTCCCTATGGATTCGACTCCGCCAGGGGGGGAGATAGCCACCGAGTGGAACGAAGAACTAAACGTAACATCAGTCGAGGTTCTCGAGGCCTGCAGTAAGGTCAAGGCCGGAAAGGCTCCGGGGCCTGATGGCATAGTAGGAGGAGTAGTGAAGAGCACGGTGAAGCACCTGGCTCCTCTGTGGGCCAGATGCTTCACCGAATGTCTCAGGGGAGGGCACTTCCCACACCAGTGGAAGGAGGCCAGGTTGGTCCTCATAAAAAAACCTGGAAAGCCCGAGGGAACCCCGTCCTCGTATAGGCCAATCTGCCTATTAAGCGAGGCGGGGAAGCTCCTCGAAAGGGTGGTGGTGGGCAGGTTGCACGCATACTTGGAGGAGGAAAACGTCATAGCCGACGGACAGTACGGGTTTAGGAAAAGGCGCTCCACCGTGGATGCGATATGGAGCCTGCGGGAGCGCGTTAGAGAGGGCACGCGGGGGGGCGGGGGGTGGTGGTCGCGGTGTCGTTAGACATCGCGAACGCTTTCAACTCCCTCCCGTGGCCGGTTATCAGGAGGGCGCTGGAAGAGAAGGGTGTCCCGGGATATCTCCGGGGCATCCTTCATAATTATCTGTCGAGGCGCGGTTTGATCTATGTGAACCGCAGAGAGCGGGTGATCCGTGGTACGGTCACGTGTGGGGTTCCACAGGGTTCGGTTCTGGGGCCGACCCTGTGGAACATCGGCTATGACGAGATCCTCAGGTTGTACATGCCGATTGGGTGTGCGACGTTGTGTTACGCTGACGACACCCTAGTTACAGCGTGCGCAAAT
>NW_017297061.1:0-830 GCF_001594075.2 Trachymyrmex cornetzi
GCTGGGTATGTCTTATTTTAAATAAAAGTATATAATAAACGTATATACATATATATACATACATATACATGATGGAACTCTGTTCACTTTGAATATTTCCCCTATTTTTAGAGATATGTAATATTATATTTACTGAAGTTGTCCAACATCAAGGGGATATAATATACTATTAATAGTTTTTCTATGGATGGAGGCGTTTCGGAGATTTCAAGGTCACTTTCACTTTTTTAAATGAAATTGAATAATTGTTTTACAAAATATAATTTCTCTAATTATTTTACATAGAAAAGTATTAAAGTAGGGTATTATTATTAGTATAATTAATAGTTTACGAGATATTTTGTACTTTATTCTGGCATATATTAACATAAAATTTTTAATAATTTATAAACTATTAATTTTTTTATAACCTTAATACTTTTATAAACATAATAATGAGATGAATCAATTGGTGGATGAAAAACACATAGGTGCTTTAAAATAAATGTGTATGTATAAAGGATATTTTTTTAAATAAGCAGCTATGTGATTTCGCAGTGACAAACGACAATAGAATCGATATCGAATGGATGAATAATGAGATGAATCAGTTAGTGTAAAGAAAACATCGTTGTTTTAAAAAAATATGTATACAAAATGGATAATTTTTTAAATAAACTATGTGATTTTTTTTCTTTCCACCAACTGATTCATCTTCTTATTCTGTTCATAAAAGTATTAAGGATTACAAAAAAAATTAATAATTTACGAGTATTTAAACTTTTATGTCAATATATGCCAAAATAAAGTACAAAATATCTCGTAAACTATTGACTTTTTGATATCACTAC
>NW_017297061.1:910-1737 GCF_001594075.2 Trachymyrmex cornetzi
AAAAAAGTGGATATGATCTTGAAATCTCCGAGCGCCTCCACTCATAGATAAACTATTACTAGTATATTGTATCCCTCTTGATGCTTTATACAAACACAATAAATATATCATTTCATATCTCTAAAATAGCGGAAATATTCTAAGTGGAGAGAGTTACTGCCCTACTCTGTACATATAAATACGTAGAGGATGGCCCCTATTATGAGATACGAGTTCATTTTGAGTAAATGCTAGAAGTCTATAGGCAGAATTTAAAAAAATAATAAGTCATTTTGAAGGGAATTTAATAAGCTTTAAGACAACGTTACGCAAAGTTTGATTAAAATCTCATTTTTTTCGAAAATTGAAGAAATATAAAATGTGAGCTAATCGCAAAGTCACAAAGTTGTGCTCCTAATATGAGATTCCCCGAAAAATCGATAGTAAAGCGCAAAGTACGTCAGTAATGCAATTAAAAAACTTTATTTAATGTTTCTAAAATACAAACAAACACAGCGTGCGTGAAAAATGAACATGCGGTAGATACCCAGAACTCGTTTTCAGATAGTTGGAATCAAGCATCGCAAATATACGGGCACTCAACGTTCATTACGGTTGTCTTTTTTATTATTATACAATAACATTTATACTTTAGGAACAATTTTCACTATAACATAGGGCCATGGGTTACTTTATATTACGAATACCCTGGGTGTTATACATATTACAATTTCCACGCCTTATGGTTTCACGATCATCAAATCTAACTTCAGTAATCAAACAATTCAATATATCCAATATTTTTCTATTAGTACGACCTTACTCCATCATCACATGAAAAATTTATT
>NW_017297061.1:3028-4198 GCF_001594075.2 Trachymyrmex cornetzi
TAATGCATGAGAAATTTTGTTTGATTATGGTTTGATATGAATAAGATTCGCGCGCGCGTATATAATTAAAAGCATAATATTTAAACCAAAATCTCGGATTTTGTCATAAAAGAATTCTGGTTGTTATGACAATAATCGAGATTTTATATCTAAAACTAGAATTATATTTTAAGTATTATGTTATTAAGATTTATTTAATATTTTTCAGTTTGGTTGGAATTATTCTGTTGATTTTTAAACTTGTAACAGAAGAATCATGATTAATTTTAATCTCAGCGCACTGTAGCAGTCCAATTATTGTCAGTCGACACAAAATCGGGCGGATATGCTGTATTGTTTTTTGTGGTCGTGTTGTTTTCTGTAGTGAATTGGAACAAGATGGTATGTATCAAGGTTGATGAAAAAACGTCTTCTCTTTCCGTCGTCAATATAATTTTGAAAAAAACGTATTGAAATTTTGAAAGTCATAGCGATAGGAGTAGTTTGAATTTTTCAATGTTACATACTGCTTTGTAAGTACTTCATAGATTATATTATGAGTACATAATGCGCATGATGCATCATTTATCCTTGTTTACATTCGATGAAACAAGGAACATTATACGTAAAACGAAATGCCCCAATAATTTACAGAGAGACATGTTCGATCAACGAGATATTCTGCGGGCATAGTTAACGAAAAATCTCTATTTAATTAACGAGTAGTTTTGATATTAACAAGGTACAATTATCAATGCATTTCAAAATACAATAAAAAAATATTATTACATAGTAGCATAATTAAAAAATTAATAATGCGCGATTAAGTATATGGTAGCGTTGAAAATATACGTATAATAACACAAATTTTATTGAACCAATGGTTACTTTAATATTAATAAACGGAATGTAATATTAACGATAAATAAATCTTATTTACTTTTAATTGTTAACTTTCGATTATAAAATTTATTAAAATTCATCCAATAAAATTTAATTATCTTTACCTTGTCGTACTCTGGTTAAGGGTACATTCTATAATAATAATCACTCTAGTAATATTCTAGTAACCACACGTCCAATGGCGTAAGTAAAAAAAATTTTAGCACGTCAGATTTCTAAGATAATTAAGGCTTAATATAAAAAAATGGCTTTTTGACAACATTTAATCTTTTTTTTAATTTAATGTTA
>NW_017297061.1:4461-5033 GCF_001594075.2 Trachymyrmex cornetzi
GTCTCGGCGCTAAGCTACGCGCAGCGTCACTACCGTGGCTACTTTACGCGAGCCGGCGAGTTGCGGCAGATCGAGATTATCGGATCTCAATAAGGGCTGAATCGATCAAGTTCTAAGTATGCTTAATCGATTGCAATCGCTCGGGATATATAATGAAAGTGTTTTTATTTTTTTTTCTCTACGTGCTCTGCGAGCGGAGATATTGCGACGTTGCGACGCAAAATATACGAATCTGAAACTTTTTATATTAAAAAACGTCATTGTCATCGACGTCGTCGTCGTCGCAGCTACGAAGTGGTGGGGATAATGTCCTTTTGGAATTTTTGGTGCAAGATGCAAATGTGGCGCTGTCAATGTGCATGGTCACATCACACATGTGGCTGATGATTAGGTTAGAAAATCTGTCACATCGTTGGCATAGAGGAACACGTAAGTGATTTGCTGCTTCTATATACACAAATTAGGCTTGCTCGACACGTTTTTGCACGAAATGAACGAATCTGGCAAACAAAAAATGTATTGCTTTACCACATGGATCGAGATATATTAATCGTTAAAGTCGATCACTATTC
>NW_017297061.1:6509-7191 GCF_001594075.2 Trachymyrmex cornetzi
TGACTAGACTACTAAAAACTTTATTTTTGAAAGCTGTTTGGAATTAGTTATAGACAGAAGATTATTATTTTCATCACAGTTAATTAAGTAGGAACGCAAAGATTGAAATATATTCATATTATAATAAGAACGATATACAGACTTGCTGTTGGCTATACTGCTGATTGAGTTAATCGTCGATTAAGCTAATCGGCGTTGGTAACAGTCGCCCTAAGTTTTAAACAATCTTGCCTTGCATTCATTGGCAGTTACACACACTGTTCTTATTTTTTATACATTCATATAATAATTATACTATGTTTATAGTATAATATTACAGGAAATTTACAGTAACATGAACAATGATACATAAGCGTACGTATATCTTATTGAAGAATATTTCTATTCCAATACAAATGGTTTAAATTCCTCTTAAACGAAATTATTATATCACAATTCATTCACATACAAAGACATTTTCTCTTCCAATTAAAGTAGTGGGTATTTAATTCTCTTTTAAAATAATATAAAAAACGTTATCACAAAGTTGCGTTACCTTGCTCAATTTAAGTGTTATCACAAAAATTAAAGAGTTAACCGTATAAAATGAAAAAATTTAATTTAAATAGAAAAATTCTTGTAAAAACACTTGGCGCTGCTAGATCGAGTAAGAAAAATTATAAAAACAATTTAAAATTAGAAT
>NW_017297061.1:7324-8621 GCF_001594075.2 Trachymyrmex cornetzi
AAAAAAAATTAATAAAAAATATCAATGTATGCTCATTTGATCGCATTTTTAAAAACGTACCAATAGATGGCCCACCCTGTATATGTAATAGCGGCAATTGAATGCCTACACGTATATTGCGTACATTTCGACTGCAGACTTCTATAAACAGACTGCCGATTTTGCCTCTATTTCAAGACAGCACTGGGCAGCGTCATATTTACGTTCATTTACTTCCCCCTTATAGATCACGGATAATAACATCTAGTGTTTTCACATAAATTCACGCGATATTCATAGGCAGGACGCATATACATACGCATATGTGAACTGAAACAAGGTCAGCTTGAAATCAGGTTCATCTCTTTCTATCACATTAAGTCAGCAGTCTAGTTATAAAAGTCTATAATTTCGACATATTTACTATGTATGTGATTTTTATAATGTGTTCCAACAAAATTTTCATAATACTTAAATATTCATGCATGAAAAAATTTTCAGTTTATATTTTCGGACATAGGAAAAAATTTAGTATAAAATATTTTTACGTGTTTTGTTGATTATGATTTTATTGTATTGTATTCATTTTACGACAAGAAGAAAGTGTAACAGAACAAATCATTTCATTTTTGTTTAACGTTGGGAAGTAACAAAGATGTAATGATTCACTATGTTTATACATTATGTTTTTGCTGGAATGTGTCCTTACTATAGTGATGAAAAGAGAGCTAGAATACATAATTATATATAGCATGTTTTTTTTATCTGTAGCTCAAGAAATAGAAGTCGATCAATTTCATAGCTTAACAGAAGAAGATCTTAAGATTTTAATACCTAACATTGGTCCTCGACGAAAATTTCAAAACAATTTAAACAAATATTTAAATGAGGTATTTGTTATTTTTTAAATACATTTTTTTATTTCACGTTTTATTCTATTATAAACTTTTCTTCATGTCTTCTTTAATTATTTTTGGTATTAATGTTTCAGTATGCGCAACAATCCATAGATATTAATTCAAGTAATGAGCAGTAATTAGCCACACAGCAAAAAGAATTGGATATTGCACACATATCCAAAAAGCAAAAAATAGAACGACAACATTCAGCAGAAACATCATCTGCAATACAACAACAATATAACGAAGACAAACTTTTAGAAAATATCTGTCCAACTTCTCCCCATCTGCATCTTCTACATCTACGAATACAGGATATGATAGTAAGAATGTTATTAATCTTCATTTACTTATAATAATTTACATTTGGTAAATATAAAATTAACGATATCTATATTTAGTTATTTATAAACTTAAAA
>NW_017297061.1:8840-20231 GCF_001594075.2 Trachymyrmex cornetzi
CCGGCCATAGTACGCCGTACGCTCACCGTACTAATACCGTGGAGGTATTTTCCTATCTGGGTTGGCATATATATGTAAAATTCGTATTATTACCTACCGATAGAAAAGAGAACTGCAGGAAATACATATTTATTAACTTCTATCATACCCATCATAGATCCGGACTTATCGACAGTTGATAATGATACAATCTGTATATAAATCAGCAAGACAATTTTAAAATTATAAAATAATACATTAATAAATTTCTATTAAAATTTACTTTCTTTTTCTTGAAAAGAAACCAATGAATAAGCAATGATTAGAACGTGCAATTTACGTTTTCATTACATTCAGATTCAAAATTGTCTTTCTCTCTTTCTCTCTTTCTCTCTCTCCCTCTCTCCCTCTCTCTCTCTGTCTTTCATTGCGATTGCATCCCAAAATCACGAGCGATGCGAGTTATATGTTTTGAGTGCTGTTCGTCGCAATTTCAAGCGGATTTCTTGAAAATTATGCGATCCTCGTTACACTGGAGATAAACTGCAATCAATTCTGAGACGTTATCTCGAGTGTCAAGCGCAAGGCAGGATAGGAACAGAAAGGAGCAACGATTCTTTCTTAACGAGTGCGTCTGTGAAGTTATAACCCTCACTGGCTTTTTTCTCTTGCATAGACGGCATCTTTTTGCTCATGATTTTTGATGATTTAGTGCTAGCAATCGTATTATTAGTTTAAAATTTATTTGTCTTGTCGGAAAAATGTTAATATATGTTTCATTAGTTAACCCTGCTGGACTGTCTTGATGTCTACTTGACCCAAAATCTATTTTCTTATTAATATTTTATCTAAAAACTTTTTTCTCCGGTGTTTGATGACTTTGTGTTTTAGTCTAAGATTTTTTTTTCTGTAAAAATTTTTATTTTTTGGAACTGATTAATCATATTGACCCAAACAATATAATTGTATAGTAAATTTATATATAGACAGACCACTTTAAAAGTACAATTTACCGGCACAATATTGGCCAAATATATTCCCAACAATTGACCAATGTATTCAATAAATTGCTTCTAGAGCAGCAAGATTAAGCTATTGAATTAATGTATCACTTGAATCAAGACTAAATATTTTGATATTTCACTAATTTAATTGATATTTTATTTAATTTTTTAAATTAAGTTTGTAGACTATCTTCTTAATTAGGCTAGTTTTCATAGAAAATGGAGGGTGAACGCTTAATTGGCAAGGACACAAAGACAGACGAGAATACTGAGGCTAAACCTAAGGAAACTCTAGGCTTAACCACCACAGTAGCTCTGGATACTCTGCATCGTGATGTTAGACGTGTCCTACAGGAGTATGAAGTAGAGCACAGGAAAAATAAGTAATATATTGTACAATAATTGTGATTATTTAGAACAAATATGTGAATTTTTATGACGTTATATCATGACTATTGTTTGTATTCAGGAAGTATAGAGCTTGGCTGAAGGACACCCTGCATCATCGTAGCCAATATACAACGCTCTGCTGGACTTCTGCGATCGCGCTGTTGATCAATGCCATTATTCTCATCGTTGCGTTCTTTACGCTTAATGAAACATGGTAAGTTAGATGGGAATGTACATTTATGTGAAATTTTGCTTGTTTTTTACTTATTCTATTTATTTTTGGGACAATAATAGCTTCATAAATAAGTATTGTTACAGGTAT
Organism: Trachymyrmex cornetzi; assembly: GCF_001594075.2. Taxonomy (NCBI): domain Eukaryota; kingdom Metazoa; phylum Arthropoda; class Insecta; order Hymenoptera; family Formicidae; genus Trachymyrmex; species Trachymyrmex cornetzi. The sequence continues at coordinate 10,536 of NW_017297061.1, forward strand.
TCAACACTGCCATACGAAGGACTGATAGTCTGTTGTTTAGTAGTATTGAATTTTATCTTAGTGGTATCGGATAATAAATTACGACATGAAGAAATTCCTCATAGAGTGAAAATTCTTCTTGATCAGCTCAATGGTATGTATTTAAATAAGGATTGCCGTCTCTGTAATATTTATTTTGTTTCAAAATTGAAATTACAAATATAGAAAGCCTAAAGCATACGATGCAAGTTTTTGTGTTGATTAGTTGCTTGTGATTAGTAAATTTTTATAATCGCACTACATAGAACATAGAATTTATAGTAATTTACTAAATCACAATTCAGCAGGAAAAAACGGTGCTTAACATGAATTGCAGTTTCTATGTGAATCTTATACAATTATTTTCGACCAATATTTGTCTATGTATAAGTATGTCATTTGAAACTGCTGTTACTTTAATTTTGCTTTCTTAACATATTTTATTTGTTATTTGCATATTTCAATAAAATTATTATTATTAAATCTTGCAATGGTAATGTTATACAAGTGTTTCAAAATTGCAGTTGCGCGTTCCACATGTCAATGGAGGTCCGAGAACTATCCACATTTGTGCAGTCCGCAATCCCCTTGCTTGACCTTGCAGTGGACGTATCGTGATGGTGAAGTAGTCAACTTGCCGTGGGCCTTATTAGTGGCCGGTGACATAATCGTAATGAAGCCAGGTCAGCAAGCACCTGGATATTGTGTGCCATACGACGTACGTGACTTTAATTCTTTCCAACATAGATCTCACAGATGTTTAGTCTTCAAAATATCGAAAATAAACAAAAATTTTGCTAAAACAATTAGACTATTTAGAATTATACTTCTTGTAGCTAATCGAACTTTAACGCAGATTTTTAGATGTTCATGTTTCAAGACATCAAAGTTGTACAGAGATTTTATTGAAATAGTTAATTAAACTGTTCAGAAGCAAATTTCTTGTAGCTGATTGAACTTTCAGGATTCAGAAGCGTCTGTTTTGCACGCAAGAGAAACTTACAGTACGCCAGTACATAGCGCGAACGAAATCTTCTCCACGCCGCAGTCCCGCATACCTCTGAAGAGTAAGATCTACAAACTTCAGGAAACGCCGTACTTGGTGAATCTGCGAATGGCGCTCGATCAAGCTCTCGATCGACCAGTAACTTATTACAATCGCAAGCGTCACTTGCTAATGATCTGTTGCATTGAGCACTTGACCTATCCGATACTCGTGATTGTTATCCTCGTGATCAATCTGCTTCGTTACCTATATCTGACAGACTACTTTGGCACTGGCCACTGGAGCGAGATGTTTCTGTTGCAACCGATTGCTGTGAGTCTTCCGTTGTTACCGTTGGTGTTTCCCGCCTGTTGGATATTCCTCAATTGCTTCGGCATGGCACGCTTCAAAGCGCTGTTCAAACTTTACCTGTCCGCAAAGAAGCTCCAGGTCAGTATTGATTTAGAAATTAATTATTTATAAATTAAAACATTAACATAATTATAGTTCTATATGAAGAAATTAGTGTTTTATGTATTTGTAGAATTGTAATCATAATTTTATACATTTATTCACGTGCATACAGAATTACATTATTTTATCCTAAATCTAATGACATAAGAATTCTATGTGAAATCTCACACGATGAAAGTTCTAATCTGGACAGAAAAATTGGTAAACAAGATTATGAAGATTTTATTGTAGAAAATTTAAATGTGTCTATGAATATTTAATTTAAATTTGTCTCTTTTTATGTCTTTTCTTATGACTAAGAATAAATTATTAGTCGGTATTCATAGTTTTTATAGTTAAGATTATCTTAAGTATAATTTCAAAATGTCGTGAACCAATTAGAGAACATCTTAAGACATTGCTTGAGATAGTCTTGAGATTAAGAATAGACTATGAATATTATTTGTTAAGAGTACCTGCGAATTGATATACTATATTCAAAATTATGATGAATTTATAATTATATATTATTCATGGAAGCAAAAATTTTTTCTTAATTTTTAAAATTTGATTTAAAAAATGATAAGGATTTAGGTATGTATGTAACATACTATACATTCATAGAGATTTTTATAATTTTTATGAATTAAAAATTATTATTAATTACAAAATGTTACACTGATTTATAATTTTTGTAAATATAGTTTGTAGATCCTTTTGAAGACGCAGAAATCAATGGTCCCAATCATCCGGACGTAGTGTACAACTGGCTGGAACTCAAAGAAAATTTCTTCGATATTCTTTTCGGCAACGAGCACATGATGTCGCGATCGGCGAGCATTCTGCACGTTCTAGGCTCTGTAACCGTAAGTACCATAGCACAAATTGACTATAAACTGAGTAATCAAGTAATAATGATTATCAATATATTTTTGTAGGCGCTGTGCTGCGTAGATAAGAAGGGAATTCTCTCATGGCCTAATCCCACGGCGGAGAAAGTATTTTTCCTACGTAACGCCAATATTTTGTCGCCGAGCTCGAGGTAGTCATCTTATAGTCGCGGACCCAGTTGGGGATATAAGAATCCGAGTATCTAAAAATCCAAGAATTTGTGAATTTGCCCCCTGAGATGAAAAAAGGAATTTAACGTAACTTAAATTTGTGAAATCATTCGGTGGAATCGTATCGACGCGATTACAGTCCCGTTTATTTTACAGTACCGGCAGCGTGGACAAGACGACTGACAAGAACCAGGAGTCCGAGGAGACCAAGGTGAACTCCAACAGAATGTCCTACGTACAGCATGGTAAGGAAAGATGGGAGACAACGAAAGCCGAGTGCGCAACGTAACGTCCGATGCTTCGCAGATATGTCGCACTCCACCGCTGAGGTCCTGGATCTCACCCACGATCATGCCCTGCCGTTCCGACTGCAGTTCGACGACCACTCGTGGCGGCAACATCTGAACTCGCTGAAACCGCTCGGCTTGGCGATCCTCCTCAACACGTGCAACATGGACACGCAGGAACACTACACGCAATTCTGTTGCCACGTCACTTGCGAAGCTCTGTACAATGAGAACTTGGTCCCGGTGACGAACAGACGGTATGTTGTCCTTACTCTTTTTTTTTTCTTATAGGATTTACGATTTCTTAGGAGTTGCGATTTCTCTGCAAAATCTATTATTGAAAATGAAATGTATTCAACAGATGTCTGTGCGAACTAGCGAAGCAGATCGGTTTCCAGGATCAAGCACAGAAAATTTTTCAACTGGAACAGCAACTATGTACATTTAGACATGTAGTGAGTATTGATAATTTACATGTAAAAATTTAGGAAAATGCTTTTTCTTAAATCAATTAATCTTTTATCTGCAATCTGGTTTTTTTTGGAACAGACGAAATTTCACTGTCAAATTTCCTCTTCATTTTTACTCAAATTTCAATTTAAAGATTTTAACATTTGAATTAAAAAACTATTTGGCGATGTAACAGAGATATTGAGAATAATCTTGAATTTTTTTCCATAATTTTTTAAAAGCTTGGAACAGCAAAAAGATTAGACTGGACAAAAATGACAGATTTGTAAACGGAGAAAGTAAAAATATTTACAATTGGGAGAGTTGATTCATAATAAGATCACTTTTTGCTAAAATTCTGGAAATTGATTGCACGTTTTAGCAACCACTTAAAATGTTGAATTGAAGTTTGAATAATTCCCTATAAATCAGTTTTTATCAAACCGTTTCTTAGAAGAGTAATCATTCTAAAAAGATATTATTTGAAGAGGAATAATTTATATTACAAACGCGAACACACAATCGATTAGAAAAGCAAACTAAAACGATTTGTTTGACAGCAACCAGAGATGGTCAGGCGGGACATAAAGTTCGCGCGTTCACTGAGCATCGCTACAAAGCTGAAATTCCCGTTTCCTCACATGGTCGCCGTAGTCGTGAAAGAGCGCAGCGGTGGTGGTCTACAATTGTTGACGCAAGGAACGGCCGACATAATTCTGGACTCGTGCATCGAGTACTGGGATGGCCACGATCTCTGTCCTCTTTCTGCATCAGACAGGTATATCGTTCGGTTTCGATTCCATTAATCTCTTAAATGGAAACTGATTGTGTATTTTAAAGAAGTAAGAGAAAATTGCAAAAATTCACTAGATATTGATCAATGAATTTAAATCATAAAAGTTACAAATATTAATTATAAAAATTAATGTGCTCATTTTCATAATTTTCACCTCGTTTTAAGGCACAATCTATTTTCTGGATTTTATTATACAAAAATTTTTAAAACGTTTGATGCGTAAAGATCAATTGTTATGTATTAATCTTGATGATTTCTCCTTTTGCAGGAAAAAAGTGCAAGACTTCTACCAGAGGACAAGCTTAACCTCGTATTGCACCGCATTCGCTTATCGACCGCTGACGCGCGCCATCAGCGACAACATGTCCGAGATATATCTGGAGCTACCGGCGGATAGCAAACACTTGTACACACCTCACAGGAGTCCGACTCCTTTACCATGGGACTTCAGAAACGTTCTCGATCCCAGAGTACGAGGAATACTGGGACAGTTTCATTCGACAGGTTAACGTAGTCACTAATTTGATGGATGTTTTATTGTAACTTTAATTTTTTTAAATATTATCTCAATAGCAGAACGAGCCAAATATATATATTAACTTCCTGCTTTCTCATTTTTCATTTGGATTTCTTGATGTTATAATTTTGTTTAATATCTTTCACTCATTTTTAATCTAGATATATTTTATATTATTTTGATTAATTTGTTTTTAATTCGCAAATAATATTTATTGTAATAAAAACATGGCTTTCTTTTCAGATTCCTTACTGTGTAACGAAAATAAGGATGACGACGTGAACGATATTGAAAGCTGCTTTGAGGTGCAGTGCAATCAGGTCTTCATTGGAATGGTTACCATGCAATATCAGGCACAAACTGATATGGTGCGATATTATTATGGTCAATGCCGTCAATGGTTAATAATTTGTACTGTGAACACAATAAATTAATATATATATTATGACTACAGGTACAATTGATTGAGCAATTGGATAGAGCATGCATAAGGTTTGTGCACTTCAGCAAGGAGAACGAACTGCGCTCGCGTGTTTTCTCAGAGAAAATGGGCTTGGAGAGCGGCTGGAATTGTCACATCTCGTTACTCAGCGAGGGAGCCAGGTATCGTTTATCATCAAGGCATGATGACACGCCGTTTTTCTCTCAATGTCTCTTGAATTTCTTATGGGGCATATCCGCGACTTACCGTCAGTGTCTCTGCTCCAACTCTCTAAAACTTTTACAAGTAATTCTCACTTTGAAGAGTAAAGTTTCATTCTTAAAGATTGGAAATTGAACCGCTCTTTTTTTAAGACTGGCTCAATTTTCACTCTTTAGAGTCAGATTCCACTCTAAAAAATTTAGAGAGAACGTCCTCTTATCATCTCTTAATTTTTAGACAATACATTTCCTTTTGCGAGAGGGGAGAAGAAAGAAAAGATTTTTTAAATGAGAAAAAATATATTTAAGAGAGGCGTTTCCGATTGAAAGAGATAATTGTAGGATCAGAGGAGAGAGAGACACGCATGTGGAAAAATTGCATGCATATGATGGAATAAATCTCTTATTCTCGTTAGAGAATATAGCAGCGAGCTGTCATGAGGCTCGAATGTAAAATATATCCATGTATTGCAGGAGACAGCAATGGCTGAAGAGATATCCGCATATGCCCCCGTCGTATATGTTTGTCTATACGTCTTTTCTTACTTTTGTAATTGTTAATATTGATCTGCATGTTCATCGTTGCTCGTGATACGCAAGATATCTCGAAAAAGAATATTACAAAATCTAGTTTGTACACACATTTGATTCGAATACAGATTAACTCAAATGTTTATTTTTTATGTCGTATAAAAATCTATTTAAAAATAAAACTTCATATACTTAGATATATAAAGATATATCAACAAGAGTAATTAACATATTTAAGAAAGTTTGCATAAATAGATCAAACGATCTTTAGAAATTCTGAAAATCGAGAGTTGAATTAAATTTAAGATTAATCCTCAAACATTTCTCTGAGACATCCTGCAGTATCACTAATTTTGAAGATGTCGCGATCATTTTGGCTGCAGTGTCTTAATACCTAACATGTATAACTAATATCTCTTTTTCATTCAGGACATCAAGTCGCACAATAACAGTAATTTTATTTTATTTTTACTTTGTGTCTCTACTGCTTTATAACTATTTTTTAATGATATGTTTCTTAATTAATGTGGAGCAATTTATTGCAATTGCAAGTTGACGCCCATTAAGAATTTTCATTATGCAAATACACGATTACTCACGCGAAGATTACACAATTATATGTACTGTAATTAACACACACATGACAATATCAGGTCCGAGAGTCCAGTGGGTTGGTGGGTGAGCCAGGCAGCAGCCATGTCCTCACCCACTCCCTCACCCACGGCCCAATCTCATCAGCCTAATTACTCCTGCATGGACGAGGCCAGCCACTTGCTTAATCGTGTCTTACCTCGGTACGTTACACCGATTACATGCAGAAATACCTCACTATATACGCTGTACAATATGAAATCACAGATTTCTGCTTTGCTTCAAAGAAAGAAAAAAGATATTAAAACGGCAACATAGTAACTACAGAATGCACGAGATGGAAATCTAATAGAAGATTACAAACGTTCGGATAATGAGAAATGAATTTGAAAAAATGAAGCATTAATCGAAATATCATGAAAAGACACAAATATTTAAAATCTCATGCGTTCTATGGTTAATCGATCGCAAAACATGCGCAGCATGACAAGAGAATTTTTATTTATTTGTTATGGAAGCTTTGTCGTGTTCGAAAGAATGAACTAACGTATTCTCTTGGCTTCTTAGCATTAATGTGCTTCTTACTACCCACCGTTATGACTAGCGAAGTGTCGAGCGATTAGGGATTCATTAAGAAAGAATAATTCTCATTTTAGTACCAATCTGAACAATAGCCGAGCGATGAGCATGTCGGCGCCAAGTGCTATCAACACGGACTTCTCGACAGTGAAATTCGATGATGAAACAACCGAATGGAACAACACAGGAACGTCGCAGGTCAAGAGCACGATGAGCCACAGGTTGCTGTTGATATCTCTAAAGCAGAATAAAAAACAATTTGTAAAAAATACTCGATCCTATTTAAGATTTCATGATGCTACAGAGATGACAAACTGTCGAGCAGGGAGCAGGACACGGTGAGAAGCGAGGACAGCGTCCTGGTGCAGAGCGTCGATTTGGGATCAGGCCAGGAGGCTTGGAGATCCTTGAGCTGCCTCACCGATAGCACCGAACAAAGTGCGCCGGTCAACTTTGATCTGTCGAACAGGGTAAGATGGATCTTCTCCCCTGGGTTAAATCTAATAAACGTTTATAACAAAACACAACATAAGGAGGATGTGAAGTTTTAGCTGTTGTATTGTTTATCAAGAGGAAACATCGGAAACGTCGAAGAAATGGTTACCATAAATCTAGGTACCATAAAAAATTGTTTAGTATGATATTCCAGGAATTAATCAACAAAACTGTATTGTTTGATATATAATTTGTGATCTTGAAACTTTTTTATTTTGACCGAAATAGCCTCCTTTACTTATTCTGCGTATATAGGCTAAACTGCCGAGGGGCATACACAAGATACGTCCGCACATCGAGCTGATAGACAACGTTCCTTTACTCGTATCCCTGTTCACCGACTGCAACACCACAGTGACCCGCGAGATGTTGCATATAATGCAGGATTATGGCGAGGTGGTGTGTGTGCTTGGCTCCTCTGCCAACGCCGAGAACATGCCCATTTTCATGCAGGCTGACGCAGGGTAATTATAATAATTATGATCTCACCGATTCAATCATCAATTACAATAGGGTTACCAGGAAATCTGGAAAACTTGGAAAAGTCAGGGAAATTGAAATTGGTTATGGAAACCGAGAAAAGTTAGGGAAAAATGTAAAAAGTTTGAAATTTCGAAATTTGCTCACAATTCCCTAAAACTGCTCCTGTTCCAAATAATTGTTATAATTTTCTAAATATTATATCTGACATTTATAGTCAAATACCTTCAAAACTTGTGCACTTTAAACGATTTTAATAAAACAATTAAAATTTATATCTTATTTAGTATTTGATAATATTCTTGAGACTTCCACGGGTGCTTTCTATATAAAGATTTTGCGTTTCGCGGGTTTTCTCCGTGTCCAGATCCATTCTTGGTATGCCAACGTTTCATGAACTTTGCAGTCCACTTCATAAGGACGAGGAGCAGCCTGATACTGAACTGTTCCTCCAGCTCCAGGCCGTTCCTTTTATATTATACTGCTTATTGGATTGGTGGTGGAAGGGGGAGAAGAGAATTGTGGGTAGGGGGATGAGGGAGAGAGGTGATGTAATTGGTCGGTCTTCAATAACCGGGAAAATGGTCTTCTATATTTTATTTATGTTGTAGCCATTATCTCTATTTAGATTGTTAGGGTGTTTTTGTATCTCTATGGCTTCTCTATACTTTCTTGGAAAGTATGATGTAACGTTGGCTATATTGTAGTCGTTTTGTCAAACAGTATTTGATGTCCTGTTTCGATGTTGTGTTCTGATAATGCCAGCTGTGTGGCGTGTTTTAGTCTGACATCACGTTGATGTTCTTTTATCCGTAGATTGACTATTCTCCCGGTTTCTCCAATGTATACTTGCCCGCAGGAACAAGGTATTTTGCAGGGTTGGTAAAGACTAATGTCTTTTTTTTTTAAGAATAAAACATATTGTGTTTCTTCTTGAATATGTTTTTAATGCTTCAAATATGCTTTAAACAGTACTATAAAAAAAACATATTTAAAACATATTAAAAACATCAATTAAGCATGTTTTAAACTGTTTAAAACACGTTTAAAACATGTTTTTTACCAACCCTGGTATTTTGTATACTCCTGCGGAGCTGAGTGAAAGTCTTTGATCTTTAGGATTTCTTAAGATCCGTCCTATCTTCTTGGATGATTTGAAGATAGTTCGAATATTGTGTTTGTTTAATATCCTGCTAATCCGATCTGTTATTCCTTTGACATATAGGGGAATGGATAGGATCCTTTTGTCTGATTGTGTGTCAGAGACCTTGTCTTGTTTGCATGTTTATTGATTATTTTGGTTATATCTTTTTTGTCATGTCCGTTTTTCTGTAAGGCTAGTTTTAGGTGGTTGAATTCTGTCTGTAGATATTCTTTGTCAGAGATGGTGAAAGCTCTATGTACAAGTGAGTTGATTACTGGCTGTTTTTGTGCTGGGTGGTGATGCGACTCGGTATGTAGGTATCTATCTGTGTGTGTTGGTTTTCTGTACACTTGATGGCCTTTGATGATGATCAAAGACCTCCACTCAGCTCCGCAGGAGTATAGAAAATACCTTGTTCATGCGAGCAAGTATACATTGGAGAAACCGGGAGAATGGTCAACCTACGGATAAAAGAACATCAACGTGATGTCAAGCTAAAACACGCCACGCAGTTGGCATTATCAGAACACAACATCGAAACAGGACATCAAATATTGTTTGACAAAACGACCACAATAGCCAACATTACATCACACTTTCCAAGAAAGTATACAGAAGCCATAAAGATACAAAAACACCATAACAATCTAAATAGAGATAATGGCTA
>NW_017297061.1:20307-21255 GCF_001594075.2 Trachymyrmex cornetzi
CCCCCCCCCCCATCACTCCACAAGCAAATGTAATATAAAAGGATCGGCCTAGCGGAACAGTTCAGTATCAGGCTGCTCCTCACCCTAATGAAGTGGACTGCAAGGTTCATGAAACGTTGGCATACCAAGAATGGATCTGGACATGGAGGAAACCCGCAAAACGCATAATCTTTATTTAGTATTTTTATTTGATCCCTCTTTTTCGTCAATTGCATTCTTTTTTCCAAAACTAATTAATTTTTTACTGGTTTGAATTTATACTCAAAATTGTACTATGCTACTAAGCTTTTTTCGTGTTGTTTTTAATAATATAGATTAGCTTTCCTACAATCCTTGAGTCTAAATATTAAAATTTACATATTTTATATTACCCATGGAAAATTTTCTATTTTCATCTGGAAAACCTGAAAAAGACAGGGAATTTTTAAATTCATTTTCTGTGGCAACCCTGTACAAGGATTCAAATATTTCAATGGTTGCGTTCAGCAGAAAAAGCAGCTTTGCAACTGTTGTAAAATTCTTGAATATGATTGGTTTATACATTTAGATCCAATGAGGAACTAAGGACAAGACCAATCATATTGAAGAATTTTACAACAGTTGCAAAGCTGCTTTCTCTGCTGAACGCAGCCATTCAATTTTTCAGGCAAAATCTCTAAAAAATTTTGATAACTTTTTCCTTAGGGCGGAAATGTGAAAAGTCAGAATTTTTTTGTATGAATGTATTAATATTTTCGACCATAGCAGGTTTTAACTGAAAACGCTAACTTTACCGGGTATTTCAGACCACCCGTCCCACCCTTTTATCTTCGCAGTGTAAGGTCCAATCGAAAAAGTGTTCAGACAAAAGTTGTAGAGTTTCTAAAGACCTATTTACTGGCGCTATGAGTTTGATCTTGGGTGGCATCGCCAAGGTCAGGTCAAGATCACATCGATTTTTTAAAATGG
>NW_017297061.1:21290-22039 GCF_001594075.2 Trachymyrmex cornetzi
ACCAATGGACTTAATCTTGACAAATGTTATCCAGGACATGATCCTGAACAACATTCAAGAAGTTTTAACTGTCGGTCGGATAACTTGCGTAATGTTAATACCGGCTGTACTGTAACTTTCGAGCTTTATAATTCGAAAAATACTTAATAAAAAAATATTTTATTATAGTATTTTGAAAAACTCTCGAGGTAAGCTATAAGAAAATGTAATGAAAAATAGGGGATTCCATTTTAAAAAATCGATGTGATCTTGACTTGACCTTGGCGATGCCACCCAAGATCAAACTCATAGCGCCAGTTAAATAGGTCTTTAGAAACTCTACAACTTTTGTCTGAACACTTTTTCGGTTAGACCTTATACTGCGAAGATAAAAGGGTGGGACGGGTAGTCTGAAACACCCGGTATATGCACATACAAATGTACAAATTTTTACTTTTTACGTTTCCGCTCTAGAGAAAAGTTACATGATCGATATCCAGGGTATCGATCATGTAACTTTTGCTCTAGAGCGTGAAAAATGAAAAATTTTATGTATGTATGTATAAATACACACAAAAAATAAAACATCATACAAAAAATTTTCACTTTTCACATTTTCACCCCAGGGGGAAAAAGATACATAATCGGTATCCAGAATTAAGTTGCTAAAGCAATATCTATACAGAGAGATTCTAATTTTGTCAATTCAATGCGAAAGTGATGTCTGTAATCGAAGTTTTCTAAAGGCTTGTAAATCGATTGTAGAGTGG
>NW_017297061.1:22970-23649 GCF_001594075.2 Trachymyrmex cornetzi
AAGCACTACACTACACTAGAGTGGTGCACATCATGATGTACACTACATCATTATTCCGCTAAAACCCTGTTCTTGCTTGACTTCCAATTTCAAATTTTAAATGTCACATTGGCTTTACACCGTCCTTTTGAGACGGTGTAGCAAAATTCCACTTCGTGCATAAAATTTGCACTACACCGTAGCCACGGAAACATGGTACACCGAATGAGTTCGCTTACCACCAGCCATGGAAACACGATACACCGTCTGAGTGTTGCACTAATGGGGCAATAGTGCAGCCAAGAGAAAACGCTAAAGTTTCTAATCTGATCACGGCTTAAAGAGTTTTGTAGAAACACTGATTTATATAGTTTACACTGATATATAGTTTACAAATTTTGAATAATTTCAGTGCAAGAAAAGAAAACAACTTTATGTAAAACATATTTTGGCACTTGGATTCAAATTTGCCATCAAAAAAATTTCATTAGATCAAATTCCCTCTGATTGGTTTGTGACTTCTTAAAACTGTACTTAAGACGGTCTTGAATATAAGATCTGATTATGAATATCGGCTTCTGATTGGTTCATGACATCTCAAGCACTCGCTTAAGACTATGTCGAATCTTGAGCAACGTCTATGAATTCCGTCCATAGTATGTCAATTTTTAAAATATAACATTTTTTTCAAATAATTTAG
>NW_017297062.1:0-338 GCF_001594075.2 Trachymyrmex cornetzi
CCCTATCGTTTCGAACGATTTCTTCAATGTCGCGTTAGTCACTACATTTTTCATCATTCGTACAGATACATCTCAAGTCAAACGTTGAATCTCTTCCACGTTTCTTCGCACTTTTTCCATATCGTTCCTTATCGCTCCACATGATTCCTCGATCTCGTTTCGCGTATCTCGAAGCGTGCGTTCAACGTAGCTTTTGTTTACCGCGTCAGTGTTGAACTCCGGCGCGGCTACGTGTTCTATTTTTCGTTTCTTCTCGTCGTAATGATCTGGATTCGAACAGAGTCCATTGTTGTATACATAATTTCGTAAAGTTTCCATCGACGATCGCGACTTTTCGA
>NW_017297063.1:0-973 GCF_001594075.2 Trachymyrmex cornetzi
ATTGAAAAGTAGACTTCGGATCATAATGTAAAATATTCGAGTATGTAAAATCCAATTTAGTTAACCTGGTGTTAAAAGGCCGAAACATATGTTTTATTATTTTCAATAATAAACGTCAACTTTATTATTTTAATTTTGTTAATTATATATTAAGCATTATCATCCGGCTTGGCTCCTTAGCCTTGTTATTATATTTTACTTGAATTTATTCGTTGGAGCCTATATCAAAATTGAAGTTAAAACTATAATAAAAAATTTTTTCATTAAGTACTTTTTTAATTATGATGCTCGAAAGTTACAGTACCTCCGGCATTTAGCATTATTCAAGGTGTCCGACCGACAGCTAAAACCTCACGTTGTTTAAGATCATGAACTAGATAACATTTGTTAAGATCAAAACCATTGGAGGTTGTTCCTCTTATTTTCATTTTTACACTAAAAATTAATTTTAACGTAAAAATAAAAATAAGATGTACAACTTCCAATAGTCTTGATTTTGATAAATTTTATCCAGTTCATGATTTTAAACAACATTTAAGAGGTTTTAGCTATCGGTCGGATACCTTGGATAATGTTAAATGCCGGAGGTACAGTAACTTTCGAGCATCTTAAATAAAAAAGTGCTTCATGAAAAAATATTTAAAAAATATTAAAAAAATTATAGTGTTTTGGCTCTTGAGGTAAGCTATAAGAATATCCAATGAAAAATATCCATTTAAGAAATTGAAGGTGACCTTCACGTGAACTTCAAGCAACTATTCAAGGTCAAACTAATAACACCATCTTATGTCATTACAGCAAAAAGTGAACCTGCAAGGATCGTAAAAATAAGGCATACGTCCGCGCCAGAGCATACATCCGCGCCAGAGGATACATCCACGCCAAAGCATATATCCGCGCCAGAGGATACATCCGCGCCAAAGAATACATCCGCGCCAAAGAATACATCCGCGCCAAAGAATACATCCGCGCC
>NW_017297063.1:993-1373 GCF_001594075.2 Trachymyrmex cornetzi
CATCCACGGCATCCGCGCCGTCTGTACCAGGATATACACCTGCTCCGCCTGCATCAGGATATACACTCGCGCCGCCTACACCAGGATATACACTCGCGCCGTCTGCACCAGGATATACACCTGCTCCGCCTGCACCAGGATATACACCTGCTTCGCCTGCACCAGGATATACACTCGCGCCGTCTGCACCAGGATATACACTCGCACCGCCTGCACCAGGATATATATCTGCGCCGCCTACAGCAGGCTATACTTCCGCGCCGCCAACTCTGTAATTTTAAACAACGATAAAATAAACGGGCAAGTAAGATTACTATTTTCTATGAATAGAATCGATTACTCCTTACATGTGTGTGTGTGTGTGTGTGTGTGTGTGTGTG
>NW_017297063.1:2289-2759 GCF_001594075.2 Trachymyrmex cornetzi
TTATTATTTACTATGTTTAAAGTATAGGAACTATATCAATAAAAACTTTGTACTGTCTACTACTATAAAAAAAATTAGAAATCCGAAAAAATTTATTTTTCGTATATGAACTTTTTACTCTTGCATTTTTGCCGTATATCTCATAGGGGCGGGATATATGGCTATTCATTGGGGAAGGAGAGGTATATACGGCTCATGAAAAATTTACAAACAATGCATATAAATAAGACGTAAAATGACACAACTTATAAAATGCATTTATAAAGTTTTTCTTATGTGGTAATTATTCGTACGCGCTCAAAATGAGTAATTGGAAAAATATCGCATACGAAAATTTTACATACAGTTATATATGTAATACGGTACATTCAAGAAGGGGAAGTAACGTGTTTTTTGTAACACTGTTATCATTATCGTTATTTTATTATAATAAACATTTTATTATGACATTACAATTTCCATGATTGGAA
>NW_017297063.1:2921-3140 GCF_001594075.2 Trachymyrmex cornetzi
GTAAGAAACTGACCAATTACAGTCGAATCCGAGAAGAATAAGCGACTGTGATTCGCCCATTTCTTATGGCAGGCTTAAAACCCTATTGTAGATCCGGAGTAACAAAGACAAAACGATATTTCTGTCTCCTACAAAGGAAGCAGCCTATTATTCGTTATATATATTGTAAAATATTACTCGTTACTATGAGTTTCTTTTTACTCGTTACGTAAGTAATGT
>NW_017297063.1:3596-3801 GCF_001594075.2 Trachymyrmex cornetzi
CTATGTGTAACAATTTATTCTTATATAGGGCCTCAAGGCCGTGTTCGAACCCAACGGTATCATGTTTAGTACCTGTTTTACCGAACGCTCTACAACGCAAGACCGCGCAACTACTACTACACGGAATTTCGGCTCTGTTGATAGTCCCAGTCTCCGCAAAGCATCTGTATACACGTATTTCCTATTCGGTGGGAATATATCTTTT
>NW_017297064.1:0-12789 GCF_001594075.2 Trachymyrmex cornetzi
TTATCGGAAAATTTCCTACTTTTAGGTTCAAAAGAAGTTTTCTAAATAGAAGCTGTTGATTAAATAATATTAAAAGAGGTCCTATTTGATTGTTCAAGTATTAAAACAAGTTTATAAGGTTTAACAATAAAAAAGGTTGAGCATATGCCACACGCTAGATCTTGTTAGTGAAATATCATCAATATATTCGCATATAGAATTAAAAGAATTAACAATAAATTTTATTGTTTATTTATTAGCCACGTATTGGAGGACAATTTTTTTATAAGGTTTAATTGAGGTTGAAAGAGATTCGATGTAGGACTAAAATTTCGACTCGGGTTGAATCTTAGTTTTAGGACGTATGTAGACTCTAAAGATGTATAATTAGGACGTATGTAGACTTTAGAGATTTATCATAGGTTCTAATCTAATGAATATTGAGCTCCTATATTGAACCTGTAAATGGCAGTTATTGGAAAATTTCCTATTTTTAGGTTCAAAAGAAGTTTTCTACATAGGAGCTATAGAATAAGTACTTAAAAAAGGTGCTATTTGATTATTTAAGTATCAAAACAGATTTATAAGGTTTAATTGAGGTTGAAAGAGATTCAAAGTAGAACTAAAATTTCGACTCGGACTATTCGATTTTTGGAAAATGCGTTTCATCCAATTGTAAGTCCATTTAAAGAGAGATTCTTGAGAAAGGGTAGCATAATTCGGTCTTTGCGCGACGTACAAGCAATTTTTTTATACGGGAATGAACGTGTCGCATTAAAAGATTCAAGCTAAAATTTAAGAACACAAATTTTATTTCGCGAGCTTTAAGAAAATTCAGAAAAGAAAATTTCAATTTTCAGAGCTTTTTAAAAATTTTTTTAGAAAGATAAAAAAGTCGTTTCAAATCCTTTAGAATTTTGTTGAAGTATCTACATTCAGAGAAAAAGACATAGTAATGGCGAGTAATAGAAGTAATAGGGATATTCGAATCGATTTGCAAATTATGGTTTTCGTGACGCCGCGGAACAAGTTAACGTAAACTGACAATAATCCCCATTGCGGCGGGAATTCGCAAAGGGAGTTACTCGATCGTGAATGGGATCTCAATCGGGTATAGTTGCGTACGCGTTCCGAGTTTCATCAAAATTCTAATTTCCGAGGTCAACGAAGATCCTGTAGCAAGTGTTGAGATTAATCGAACCGCGGATGGAGGGTCCAGGACTTCGAAGGTTGATTGGCTCATCATCGTCACTCGTGGACAGCGTGGAGGCAAAACTTACCGAGGTCTGTCTCTCTTTGGGACGCGTATCAGAAGAAAATCACGAGTCCCCTGCGGATATGCGAAATCCCGGTCGCTTTGATAGAGGAACTTTGTTGTGTTAGCTAACACAATCGTACAATTCACACAGACGACGGCGCTGTGCATGCGCATTGCGAACATTTAGGATCTTATACCTTTCTCTCTCGCACAGATGTTTGATCAGCGAGAACAATGGGAAGCATAGGCAATGCGCGTTCCATTAGTATATGTTCTAAGGTAGGTTTCATTAGTATATGTTCCTCATTGTTTTGGTAAGATTTGAACGAAAACGCTAAAGTACTAATTTTCATTCAACGATTTCTCCGAGACAAAAAAAGATATCGCAAAAATTCAAAAAGGGTTTTGAATGGTAAGATTAGTACTTTTAGATGCTGCAACGAGATTTCAGAAAAAAAATTAATTCGCGACGTAATATCCACCCGAATATAGCCAAAAACCGTGTTTTTTGCACTTTTAGGTTAGGATATCTCGAAAACCTAGGGTGATGGATCAATTCTGTGGTCGGATTTGAAAATAATGACTTGTACCTATGCCACTTAAGTGGACAAATTTCGAAAGAAACAAGAAATACGATGAAACGGTCGCAAAAAAGGAAAAAAGCATAAGGTAAAAAGCAGAAAACAAGAAGCAAAAACACATGTAGATTAGGCTTTAATCACATATGACACACTAGCAAACTCTAGTTGGCAAGTTGGTCTTTACGAGTAACGAATTGATGCTGACACGTTATTTTAAAATTAGAATTCACGCGAGTTCAATGTAATAGACATACTGTCTCACCTTGTCCCAAAGTCAAAATTAGTTGTTTTAAAAGTTGTTGGTATCATCATTATTGAGAAAATAATAGTTGCAATTACCATAATTTATCAACATATATGCATGTACATGTATAGGATATAGATAATTCACTGGGAATTGTTTAGGCAAAAAAGATCTAGCTTTGACCGTCATAGACTTGAATATTCTTATACTTAGTGTTTAGTTATTATATTTGATATATATCTTGACAATATACAAGAAATAATATTTTTCTGAGATGTTACATTAACGTTTCTGGTTTATTCGGTATAATCACAATCACCGTACATTCAGTATGAATATTGAATGTTAGCATGATGTCATGTGCTGTCTGGGGTAAGTCTTAAGCTGTAATATATTGGGTAACGACAGATGAATATAAGGAAAATAATCGACTATGATTGATATTTCTTACGGCTTACTACATCTACTGTGTTTGGGAACTTACCAACCCATTATCTTCAGGGTGCTCTATTGATTGTTTCTTGGTGAGTGAGGCTGGCATGAAGTTTTCTTCTCGAAAAACATAGGGATTCTGGGGGAAAATTTCTGTACCTCTAAACGCATTAATTGCTTTGTCAAAATAGAAGCAGTCTTGTGATAAGCTGTGCAAAAAATCTTTCCTACTGATGAATTGTTATCGGTCAATTGAGGTGCTGTGATATCAATTGACCACATTCCTCTGCCATGAACTTTTTTAGAGATCCAAAAAAGGCCACTTCAAGTGGTTGTAATTTGTGGCTAGCGCATGGAGGTAAAGATGATAAAATGATGCCTTTCTTTCGACAGTAATCAATTCCTGGCAAATTGCGGTGAGATATATGATTGTCCAATATGAGTAACACTATCTCGAGACCAGCTCATATTGGACCGCTATGTGTCCTTTTCTCTCTTCCTTTCGAAAGGTGGAGCAATATTAAGCAAGTGTCAAACATGATTTTAAGAGTTTATTAGAGTACGTATTACGATATTATTCGAAATGGATTTCTATTGAAATTATTCAATTATTCCTTAGATTTCTATTATGTTTCCTGGGAAAAATGGAATAATTTTAAGTGCCCTGAGGATTCCGCCGAGCTATACATTGGTAAAAGTATTGTTGGTACAAATTATATTTATTTATTTATTTATATTTATATATTGATTTGTTCATTTATCCAGAAAAAAATGTTTTATATATAATTGTAATATATTATTGTATGTATATATTATTGTATTGTATGTATATTGACATCACAATATAATTATATATAAAATTTGTTATATATGTTCATATATATACAATTATAGAAAATTATAGAAAATTATACAAATCTTACAATATTTTATAATTTACAAAGAAAAAAATTCTGAATTTTTAGAATTTCTATATCATTTTATAACTGTTCAGAATGTAATCCTTCCACCATGATGTAGAGAGTGTATAGACTAGTGCTTATTGGTTTGGGGCGCCTACGCTGCCCCGAACAAAAGAAAAGTAACAAATCCTACCCGCGCGCTTGTGGCCTAACTGTCTAGAAGTTATTGGTGTATTCTTTTAGCTCATCCAATCAGAATTTTAGATCTAGAAGAATACGTCAATCGCAGCAAGCGATCTCTCAACTGTTGTGTCTGCTGAATGCGCCCATTGGATGCATTAAGTATATCCAGAAGCACCGCTCACTGAGCGCTTAGCGAGCTCATATATCTGTTTGATCTATATTTTTAGATCTAATGGAATATGCTAATCAGATGCAAGAGCTCAATGAGCGCTCAGTGAGCGGTCGTGCTTTTGCATGCACCCATTGGATGCACTCAGTACTGTAACCGCTTACTGAGCGCTCAGTGAACTCTTGCATTTGATTGGCATATTCCATTAGATCTAAAACTATGCACCAATTAGATATAAGAGCTCACTGAGCGTTCAATGAGCTCTTATCTGTTTGGTCTATATTTTTATAGCAGCGAACGCTCACTTAATTGTCGAGTCCGCTGAACGCAATCAATGGCTGCGTACAGTAGAACGTTTATTTTGCAACTGTTGGAAGTTTTCTTCGCGCTGATTGGGTTTATACTTTTAGATCAAGAGGAATGGTCCAATCTCAGCAGAGAATCATAAAACGGTTGCAAAACTGTTGTGTTCTGCTGAACGCAGCCAATAATTCTGTTCGACTTGCTTACACTTTTTACACTCAGCATCTTCGCTTTCTCTCTTTTCAGCACCAAATATATATCTATCTCATTTTAAGTGTAAAAAGTGTAAAAAAGTGTAAGCAAGTCGAACAGACCAAATAACATATCCTAAAGCCTATTCTACAATGTTCTCTTTGTTTCTTGCTTTTTACTTTATGCTTTTTTCTCCTTTGCAATCGTTTTATCGACCATTATATTTCTTGCTACGTATTTCTTGTTTCTTTCGAAGTTCGTTAACTTTTATCTCGGGCGACATAAAACAAAAAACCGGATAAGAAGCAAGAAGACAAGATGTAAAAGATAGTAAAAAGCAAGAAACAGGAAATAAAAAGCACATTGTAGAATAGGCTTAAGCATTTTAATCTGACAGAAATCAACTTCGACGTTCAATATCTCGCTTCACGACATTATTTTTGCCAGATTCAATCGTTTCGTGCAAAAATGAAAATTACGTCTTTGTATGGTAAAGAATATTTTTATATATTTTATATATAAAGTTATATATGGTGTAAAAAGACTTAAAAATATAAATAAAATTAAACTTTTGTTGAATAAATCTTATCTTTATACACACCTTTCATACATTGATTAAAGATACAACACTCCTTGGTCAGAGCTGGTACAATATGGGTCAATGGGTGTTGTACTTTTGACCAAAATTTAATTTTCTTTCTAATGTTAAAAAAGACGTACAAAAGATAATAATTTAAATCTACAAAAAATATATATTAGTGTCAACACTTCAAAAAATATTTTAGAATTTTAGAATTTTTAGACATCAAAATATAACTTGCACAAGAAAAAATGTCAAAATTGGTCAAAGGTACACCACCTTTCCCTATTATAAAAAGTGCATCATTCAGGTTGATCTTATTGCTTGATCTTGCTCAATTTTTATTTCCTTTTTTTCTTTCAAAGTTTTTTTTATGTAGGTAAATTAGAAAATGTGATAACATCAATCTAATCTTTTACTTATCCTTGTATATTTTCGGTTTTAATTAGTAATAAAACATAAATTATTCTCTTATATAACTTAAATTACAAAGAACAGTTCTTGATTCAAAATTTATACCTTTTTTTATGCGTTTTACACAAACATAAAAAAATTTTGAAAGGAAAAAACCGCGACTTGAGCGACGATTTTCCTTTCAGAGTACATATATTTTACGCAAGAAAATACAAATTTATAAAAATATAGAAAAAGAAGGACCGTTGTATTAAATATTTACTCTTTTAATACACAACTAAGCCTGTTCTCCAACTCTTAATGACGAACAGTTACAGTTGTTAAAACATTAGTCAACAGTACAGTACAGTTTAGTTAAAAGATTAAAAAATAGGTCCTCCAATTAATTTATAAGTCATTAATTTTAAAACAATATTATCCTTACAAATCCTGATTCTGTGAGTATATGTACAAATATGTTGTCAATTGTATGTTATATACCCCTTTCTACACTTAATGTATGCGGAGCAACAATTTTAATTATCCAATTATCAATTTAAATTTTAAATTATTCCAGATGTTATATATTTTCTTTACTAAAAAATAATTTTCTTCAAAACATTTCGATAAGCAAGTACATTCAGGATAATCAAATAGCACTTTAGGAAATTAAACTTTTTTCTGCTTATTGTCTCAGATTGCAGATAAGAAAAAGAAGAAACACAGATAATGTTGCAAAGAATACAAAACGTGTAGCAAAAAAACTAGACATACTGCTAAATTATAAAGTCGAATTCATCAATATTAGATGTACAAAAAAGTTCTGAGCTTTTTTTTGTAAAATTCAATCTTTATTCAAAGAGAAACGAAAAAAATATTAATCAGCGAAATATTCTCCGTTTGCATCAATGACCTTTTGCCATATTTCGGGTAGCTTGCGAATTCCTTGACGATAGAAACTCACCGGCTTCGAAGCGATAAAGTCATCAATGCATTTTCGTATCTCTTCTAATCTCACGAAATGTGTATCAGCCAAATGATGCTGCAGCGACCGGAGATAGTAATCGGAAGGCGCCATGTCTGGGCTATACGCCGCGTACGGAAGAAGTTCCCAGCCTAACGCAAAGATATGGTCCTGAGTCGCTTTCGCAACATGTGGTCGAGCATTGTCATGAAGCAAGATCACTTTATGACGTCCTTGGCCAGTAAATGGCCTCATTTCTTCTAATGCATCGCTCAAATTGGTCAATTGTTGTTGGTAACGGTCTGCCGTGATTGGGGTGATCCTGATTGATCACGTCTCGATTGGACACCACCAATCACAGCGACCGGTGCTTAGGAGCTTTGTAGTCTCAAGCGCTGTGAGTGGCTCGTGTCCAATTGAGCCATGTCCAACTGGGTGCCACCCCCGTGATTGTTTCACCCGGTTGTAACAACTCGTAGTACAACACACCTTTCCAATCCCACCAGATACAGAGCAAAACCTTCTTGGCGTGGATATTGAGTTTTGGCATCGATGTCGAAGGTTGACCAGGATCAACCCATGATTTTCTACGTTTAGAGTTATTATAAAAAATCCACTTTTCATCGCCTGTAATGATTTTGTGCAGAAAATCTTTTTTCCGGAACTTTGAAAGCAAAGTGAGTGCAGTGTTACGCCATCGATTTTTGTTTTCTTCGGACAATTCATGTGGAACCTATCTGCCTTCCTTCTGAACCTTTCCCATCGTATGTAATCGTACGGAAATGGCTTACTGCGTAACGCCAAGCTGTTCTGCAAGCTCCTTTTCAGTTTGCGCAGAGTTTATATCCAGCAGTGCTTGCAATTCGTCCGTTTCAATCTTTTCAGGGCGTACAGCACGCGATTCATCTTTAAGACTGAAATCTCCTTGGCGAAACTTTTGATACCATCTTTTACATGTAGCATGACTTACAGCGTTCTCTCCATATGCAGCACAAATCATTGCAGTGGCTTCAGCAGCATTTTTCTTCAGATGAAACGCGAAGTGGATGGAAAATCGAATATGCTCTTTTGTTATTGCCATCGTGAACACTACTGATTTTTGAGGTTTTATGCATCAAACGCCAATCCGTATGGCATTTTAGAAGGCCAAATATTAACGCTTTAAAGCCGCAAAAAGGCGGGAAGATATATAAAATTTAAATTGTTATTTCGGTTGTATGAAATCTAAAGCTCATAACTTTTTTGTACACCTAATAAAAAGAGTTAAATGAATAATACTAAAAAGAAACATATATTGTGTTTAAAATAAAATAAAACAGTCACATCGAAAATACTTTACAGAGCACGGTTAACGTGATGCTATGAATGCATTGATACATATTCTTTTTTATTAGCTAGTTAGTAAAATTTTATTTTCAATGAAATATGCTTTAAGGCATTTATAATGAGATTTTAACCGCATACACAAATCACAATAAAGCTAAAAAAATACAGAACCTGACTTTTTCAAGAAAACTCATCTACTACGGTTTTATTTTTTGCCCTTTTCCAGGTTATTCTGTCCTCATAAAATCGGATAACAATCTGAGGACACTTGATATTGGCTTCACTAGCAGACACCATGTCAACTGCATCTGTTCCTTTCCTGCGCAAACAATTATCCTTATTCATCAATCATTCAATCATTTTTAAATTATTCATATTAACTTGGATTCTTTAAAATATCACCGGGATCTGAACTTGTGTTCATGTGTGAATTTTCTTCATTCTGTGGAGGCATCTTACCAATTCGAGACATGATGATGATATTAATCGCGATAGTAAGACATATTACGTACCATTGTATCAAATACATTAGTTTTCCATTGTCATTCGCTGAGCCAAGGATCTTATCTGCTTCCAATTCTCTTTCGAATCCCTGTACTCTGCTGTCATCTATTAGGTGTTAAACTTAATTCCTGCCGTTTTTCGTCTCCAAAATTGATTTGTTTTGAAGGGAAGATGAATGAATATCTTAAACAAAATAATTTCCTCCATTTTCTACTTTATTATACTAATTAATAATACTTTATTAATAATACTTTGATTAAGGTATTTCCTTTCGAAACAAATCAATTTTGGAGACGAAAAACGGCAGGAGTTAAGTTTAACACCTAATATCATCATCTCGTCAGCACACATATCTGTTTATATTTCAATATCCTCATCAAAATTTATCTCGGTCTTGCCTGTATAACACAAAAATAATTAATGTTGCTGAGAATAAAAAAGAAAACAAGACTTATTCTTCTTTATCGCAAGGATATGTGAATTAAGAGAATGAATAAATCCAAAAAAGATTGGAACTAAAATTGAAACCATAAAACGACATACAAATAATTAATATTGTTGGAAATATAAGAATGAAAATAAGCAAATTAACTTAGGAGAATGCAGTACCGATCATTCTAAATTTTTAAAATGTAACATGGCCTAGTCATAGTAAAAATTAAGTTGAAAAATGTAATTTGCAGTATAAATAGAATATAAAAGAAAATTAGGAAAATTATTTTAACTAAAATTTATTATAAAAAGTGATAATTAGTACAAATAGAATTATAATTTGTAGTTGACGCGAAATTGTCGTCCGCTATCAATCGGCTATTTATTTAATACATTTTTCAATGTTCAAATGATTAGAACAACAAATAGCTTTTCAATTTCTGATCATTTATTCGACAGATCTCCGAACAAATCTTTTAAATCGGTTCAAGAGAAGAAAACGAATTCAACGGAAGAGAAATAATCTGATGAAAAGAACAATACGATAGAGAAAGAACTCGATGTGTTAGCTAGAATAAAAAGAAAATGAAAACAAAGGAATAATTACTTGATGACGAAGAACCTCGATTGCACGGATTGTGGCCGATAGTTTCCAAGCACTCTATTGAACGCGCACAGCTTGCAGCATGGCACTAAAAAATTAAATATATTAAAATCAAAATTATATAAGATCGAAAATAAGGGGGCAATCTTATAAATCGGAAGGTAACAGAAGAGCTATATGAGCAAATGACAAATTTCAATATAAGACTGCATGAGAAATATTCTTCCATATATTAGGTTGTTTGAAAATTTTATTTCAAATCCTTTATGACAAAGTCACAATAACGCCAAATAACATCAAACGAGCCATGAATAATTGAAAAGTGGATTTTTCATAATCTTTGCAGCTATTTTGATGTAATTTATAACGACTTGTCCTTGGGAATTATCTCAGGTATAATACTGCACAAGAAAATTTCAGAAATTAATGCACAGACTTCTGATAGTCACAAACGGTGGAGATAGATTTGTGCACAATAACGACGAGTTCTTTAATATTCGCAGATTTTAGTGTAGGAAGTCCTTCAGTAATAAAACATTTCTGAAGGACCTGCCAGGCCAGACCCGAAAATGTTACACCTTCTGAAGTGAGGATAATTTTCCACGTTGAAATTGCCAGCTTCGAACCTTCGATACTACCTCTAAATTGTGTAGAGTGTGATCTTTATATAAAAACATCTTCATAGGAGAAGATATCAGTCAAGGTTTTCGAAGCTACGCAATGCAGGATTATTTCCGAAAATCCATCTGGTTCTTCGTCTTTTCACCCAATTTTGCCAAGACAGTTGCATTTAAGAAGGCCTGTGATTGTGAGGTTCCGTTGGCCTTGTCAAACTCACAGATCCGAAGAACTTTCTGTCAAATAGAATTAGAGTAGAAGAGTCCAGTCAATGTTCTAATAATTTAAAAATAATGTATGTGTAGTTGTACTTATATCTGCTTTTCAATTTTTTCACATATTCAGTCATTATCTAATTGGTTCTGCCATTTTTCATCGAGCAAATAAAAAATCTGAGGACAACAATGACCAAAATCTTAGAACAACATAGGAAATAGTAGTCTAGGTCTACAACTTTGCTTCAAGAGGCCGCAAGCCGTAAGAAATTGATTAATTACGGTCAAATTTGAAAACCAAATTATCGACCGTGATTGGTCAATTTCATACATCTTTACGGCATCTTGAAGTAATATGTTATGGACCTACTTATAGGAGCACAATATGAGTATTAAGATTTCAATCTATTAGAAACTGTGTATTTTGATGTAACTGGAGGTTTTTGAAATCTTAATATTTATTTCTGTTTCTATTTCTCTCTTCCATTGCACATCCTCTTATTTTTAGGGACTCTAACACAAAATCGCTTGGACCATCCTCGCTTAGCGATTACCATGGCAGTGCGGACCGCAAATTTTGAAACAAACTTTCCAAACAATCTAATAGAGTCACAGACGAGATATTGTTAAAGACAGCCGGCTTTAATAATACTTTAGTGGTATTACCCTTACGGAAAGAGACACTGAAAATTTCGAAAAAACACTGAAAATTAAGTGTTAACACTCAAAGTTGAGTGTTAACACTTAATTTTCAGTGTTTTTTCGAAATTTTCAGTATCTCTTTCCATAAGGGTAGAGCCGGTATTCATAGTCGGTTCTTATTTCAACTATCTTAAGTAATATCTTAATTAAGACTCCTGAATAGTCACCGCAACCATATTGAATCGTGACGTCAGAAGCGAGAAATGACAAGTTAATTTTAATACATTCAATTTAATTTATAAATAAAGAAAATTTGGATAATACAATCTAAATGATGAGATTGCTTTAAAACATTTGTAAAGATGGACGAACACTATGCTTATCTCCCTTGACAGTCATTAAGTAATTGTAAAAAGTGATAAAAAGCACGTGTAAGTGAAAAGAAGCTATTGCATGCGCATTGAATAAAAGCACTTATAAGAGTACCTTTTATAAGAGGGGATAAGCATAGTTTGTGTCAGTTCTTACAAATGTTTTAAAGCAATTTCATCATTTTGTTTTATCTAAATTGCTTTAATTTATAAATGGCATGTAATAAAAATTAACGTGTCATTTCTCGCTTCTGACGTCATGATTCAATATGGCTCTGGTGACTACTCAGGAGCCTTAATCGAATTACTTTTAAACCTTATAATGTGTTAACTTTTTTCTTTTCAAGACAAACTTTCTTTTATTTCTCTAGACATTAATATCTTTTTCTATAAAATCTCAAACATGAAAAGATTAGAGAATTAGAATTCGGAAAAAGCTAAATATAATTTAGCTGCATTGAGTACTAAAATCACTCTAGTCCCAGACAGCCATCTACGTTCTGACAACGTTAGAACAATATCGCAAACATATGTTGAATACGTCGTCAAGATATTCGAGACGCGTCTGTGATGTACAGAATATTTCTTCAGAATCTACTATGTCCGCGGTTTCTCATCCCGTAGACTTCGCAGGGAGCTCCTAGTGATATACCGTAGTTATTCTGAGATATATGAGTATGTCTTCAATACGTCTCCAGTACGTCTCTATAGTATCCGCGTTATCATAGTGATGTCTCTAGTATATCATGTATGCATGCACATACATACACACATACATACACATATATATAAAATTTCGCGCACACGCTTGCATGCTGAACGAATTAAGTATTTGCACAGTGCAGTTGTTACTTTAAAATAGTAAATATTTTCAAAGAATCAAAATTCTTTAAAAATACTTCTCATTTTATAGTAACAACTGCATTGTGCAAATAATTATAATTCATTCAGCATGCTCGATTCACTATGCTCGTGCTTAATCTCGTGGCTCACACGCCTACACATCATGACACTTTCTTCTTCTTTTTCTTCAAAATTGATGGCACTCGCCGCAAAAATGGCGACGATTCTGGCCAGAATCGTAAATAAATCATGTAATCAAAGTATGATACATCGGTCACCTCAAACCGGTGAATGAAACGAAATAATGATGTAATCAAGACAAATAATGTAACACAATGCACAGTCGAAGCCGGAAACACTTTTCAAAAAATGGGTGAGATGATGCGTACGTCCATCCCGCTCGAGTGATCTCGCGAAACTGACACCATGATTGCCATGACATGATGACATTGGAAGACATGACAGTATCAAGAATAATTTAAAGACGTCTTGGGTATAATCGATATGATAGCAGTATATTCAGCATCAAAATCGAAATTTAGTTATTATCAATAATAAGATTTTATTCGGACCGACAAGAATTAAACACTAAGTATAAGAATATTCAAGTCTATGACGGTCAAAGCTAGATCTTTTTTTGCCTAAACAATTCCCAGTGAATTATCTATATCCTATATATGTACATGCATATATATCATATATTTGTAATTATTCAAACTGCGCGCCGAAATTTTTCCGGACTCTATCTAACGCAATTAAACTACTGCAATAATATCACAAGTTAAATTAAATTGACAATGTGCTGAAAAAAACCTTAAATAAATTTATTGCGAAAAATATATATGCATGATATAGTATATAATCTATAGTTATTTTTTGAAACAACTATGTATTTATTGTTGTAATTATGCAAATACAATTAATTGTGTTATTAATATAATAATATAATAGTTTCACACACATATATAGCTTAAAAATCTTTAATTTTTAAATATATTTTTTATTATTATAACATAAATAGTAAATGAATTTAAGAAAATAAAATGTTTATTTT
>NW_017297064.1:13457-16136 GCF_001594075.2 Trachymyrmex cornetzi
ACAAAATCCAGACATTTTTCTCTGTGTATTATCAATTGGATGACATGTCCTTAAAGGTCTCAAGTCTGAAGTATATATTGTAAAATGTGCAGATTAATACATGAGTTTCATGATATTGAAGAAATTGTTTGACCAATTGTTGCCTCTGTGCCCATAACATACCATGGGTACAACACAATGCATTAGTTTGTATATGTTACATCACGCTTGGTTACCTGGATATATGTGAAGTATATGTGTGTATTGAAGATTCGTTATACATTTATAGAAAAGACTCACATGAGACACTCATCGCATAGAAAAGCATATACTGAGAAAGTGAAGAATAATCCCAGAGCGGATGCCAACATTTTCAGCATTTTTACGTTTTCGTAAGTATAAATAATAAACTACAAATACCATTCGTGATAGAGCCGATTAAGAGAAATAAAACTGAGAGTGAAGGAAATGCGATCCAGAGAAAAGTTCACAGAATGTAATAATTTGATATATAAGATTCAAAAGTTTTCAGTCTAAGAATATGAAAAGTATAAAATGGAACTACCATTGATAATTATGTAGTATAGGGAAGTCACCCTCTGATGATTTTGACCTTAAACATATATTGTCAAGGTCATGAACCTGAATAACCTCTAACAAGTTTTAGCAGTTGCTTGTTATTCGTTAAAAAGTTATTAACAAAAAATTTTACGAAATAACGTCTTACTTCTCGACATATAATATTAAAAACATCTCTCTTTCCCCTGCCTAGGAGCGCACGACTGTCTCATGTCATATGACCTTGACAATGGGTGCATTCAGCAGAAAAGAGCGCTACTAGAGCGCTCGCTGTTATTGGTGTATTCTTTTAAATCATCCAATTAGAATTTTAGATCTGGAAGAATACACCAATAACAGCGAGCGCTCTAGTAGCGCTCTTTTCTGCTGAATGCACCCAATGACAGCGACCGGTGCTTAGGAGCTTTGTAGTCTCAAGCACTGTGAGTGGCTCAAATTTTATACATCGATAGTGCTCTGGAAGATAGAATTTTATGCCAAAGGATTTTTTAATTGGAAAATTAATCGAGATATAAACAATTGATGTCAAGTTTTACGAAAAGAAAATTGTTCTGATTATTTTGTGCCATATTTGATTCTTAAGTGTAATGACGCAGTTTCTATTGATTTGAAAGTGGAAAGAAGGATACAGATCAATTTTGCAAGATAATACGTAAAACGATAGTATAATCTTGAAAATTAGGAGAAAAAAATTAGTATTTTAACGAGAAAAGCAAATTCTGGAACCTCGACGAATTGCGGATAGTTCATTCGAGTAAAACGTGTTTGTTTTGCTTTTCTTCTTCGCAGTTGGATTCTACGCACTTTCTGGGTGGGTTATCGTCGAGATCTTGAAGTAACTGATTTGTATACACCGCTTAAAGAGCATACAAGTGATATTCTTGGTGTTAAAATAGCGAAAGCCTGGGAGAAGGAATGGAAGGCGTATCAGTGTCGGCTGGAGCAGGTAGCGAAATGCGGATCACAGAAGAAGATCAAGGAGCCTAACCTGATGAGAGTCCTCATCAGGTGTTTTGGTTTCAAGATCCTACTGTGCGGAACTTTCATGGCCGTTATAGAAACCTTACTCAGGTACAATTTCCCTTTCATTTTTTACTTAGAAATTGTACCCTGCAAAGTTTTTCGTTTTAATATTTTACATTTCTTGCATTGGCGATGTCTTGATAATAAAAAATTACACGAATTTAATAAAAAACTGAAATTTCATTAATAAAAACTGCTTAATAAAAGATTTAATCCTGTGGGATTAAATCTTTTATTAAGCAGGTTTTATTAATGAAATTTCAGTTTTTTATTAATTTTGAATCAAGAATAAAGATTTAACTGAATAAAGATCTAATTAAATAAATGTATTTATGATAATTAAATTAATGATATAATTGTATGTTACGAATTTTCATGAAAGAATACGATAAAAAATTGCACGAATTTAATCCTGTGGAATTAAATATTTTATTAAGCAGTTTTTATTAATGAAATTTCGATATTTTTTGAATAAGGATTGAACTACATAAAGATCTAATTAAATGAATGTATTTATGATAATTAAATGAATGATATAATTGTAGGGTAGACCGGGAAGTAAAGGGCCACTTTTGACATTTTTTGCTATAAAATAAAGAATATTTAACTCACACAGATCGTGTTGATATTTTTTGAAACTAGAGTCCTTTGACTGTAAAATACATGCAAGAAAGTATGCATATATACCCTTCATTACAAAGATATCTTAAATTTGACAGAGGAAGTCATTCGGCACTTCTTACCCCATATGTGGGACAAGAAGTTCCACATAATGAGGTAAAAAGTACCAATACTAATATATTACGTTTGAACTATTTTCAGAGATAAAAATAGGTATATACTAGAGAGTTTTTTATTATAAGGTGGGTTTTTATTATTAAGAGGGTTTTGGTAACAAAATTATAATAGAAATATTTCAGTTTTAACAGAAAATTAAATTATTGTTTTCTTAACCTAAGACAAACTTTGAAAAGAAGAAACAAAACTAGCATTATTTTGAACTCGAAAACAAATAAGAATAGTCTTTCCTCTTACACTTGATTTTTTAAGTCATTTTGATCTTAATAAAAAATTAAATCAGTCTTCCAATAATGAATG
>NW_017297064.1:16319-17148 GCF_001594075.2 Trachymyrmex cornetzi
GTAATCGGTAACGTTTCGTACTGTTGACTATTGGTCAACTTCACTGATAAGATTATCAGTGATTATCGACTTAGGATTATCGACTTCTTATAGAATCAACATTAACGAATACAGAGCATGGCACTTTTACCCCAACAACCATGGCACTTTTTACCCCAACAAGCCACGTAAACTTTGCAGCATTGTTATTAAAAAACTATAATAGAAATAACAATACTAATAATCACACTGTTAAAACAATAGAATAAGATTAATAAATACACTTATTTAATCTATCTAGGTGCAAAAATGATCCCTTCAGACCAAAATAACTGCGGCACTAATATCTTACTTTTGGCTCTCAAATACATGGGCACGCCCGTGCAAGTTTTCTGACGGTTATTAGGCAGTAACGAACTGTGTGAAATAAGATTCTTACTCTTAGTTTACGAACTGTGTGGCGGAATTTTCTAGTGCCTTATTACCGAGATACAAGGGGTGGACCTTTTTCCCCGGGGACCTTTACTCCCCGGTCTACCCTATTCTACATTCTGTTCGCATTGAAATTTTATTTTATTCTATAAATTTTTTTTCTAAAAAATTTATTTAATTTTATAAGATTTTAGGACGCCATGGTTTAGGATATTATAATGCTAATGAAATTTAAAATTAATTAAGTATTAATTAAGCGAGATACGTAAAGTAGATGTAGGAATGGTCAGAATTCAGAAAATTCGAATTAAATTCGAAGATAAAAAAAGAAAATACGTAAATAAATAGGAAGGATAAAGATTATATCAGATTTACGATCTCGGGAATGCCGATAGAGTATTAGAGTATTCAGAACTGG
>NW_017297064.1:17203-19629 GCF_001594075.2 Trachymyrmex cornetzi
ACAGTTCCATCTAGTTAATCTTTCATTTTAATAATCACGGATTCTCTGCTACTTTGATGCGCGATTATCGCCAGTTCAGCAAGCAATCAGAAAATTTGTTAAACTCGCATGGATCACGGCGCAACTGTTGTTACAGTATTATTACATTGCATCATACATTATTTTTATATCAATCTAGACCTAGATATTTCATCAAGAAGTGTGACGCTTAGCCTGTTGGATTACTTACCGAGCAGAAATTTTGTAAGGGCCATGATCGGGTCCTTATCAGGATGCCCTAATGCCTGATCAGGCGCTCATTAGGACACCCGATTCGGCCCTGATCGTAAATGTAACGTCGAGAATGAAGATTGCCTGATCGAACAATCATAATCGGGGCCGGATAATTTTACCCTTTGTCATGCCTTGTTTTTAATAGGAAATTTTAAGGGCATTAATAGGGCTCTGATAAGGTATTTGTTGTTTAGATACAGGTTAGGTTGCGATATACAGTGACATGCAGAAATTTCTGGCCAGTAACATTTTGCACTCTAATTTATAAAAAAAATTTTGATAAAATTTTGTGTTAGTACAAGATTAGATAAATTAAATAAATTAGAGTAAAAAATGTCACTGGTCGAAAACTTTCGAAACGTCACTATATATAAATTTTAACAATATAATTGATACAAAATTGCTATTTTATGTTTTAAATGTACTTACCATTTTCTGATATGGATTCGCATGAGTACAATGCTTGACGAGATGCACGAAATCTTCTCACTCGCATTCGCATTATCAAACGTGTTTTATAATTTGCATCCATAATTCGATATTTAACATTACACGATATATAACCTCAAGAGAATAGATGCTCTTTTTATAAAAACAATGAATAGGGACAAGGAAATCCGGCCACTTTCAGGATTACCCGAAAAAAATCTTAAAACGCGCTCTCTGATCAGGCTCAGGTCGGGAGTTCCATATTAGGGCACATCCTACTGTTTCCTGATCAGGTCATAGTAGGAAATTCCGTATTATGACATACCCTATCTTTTCCCGATCAGGCATTAGTCATGCATTCCCGATCTAATTTCTGCTCGGGTAGTCAAGGCATTTCAAAATGGTTAAGCAATCAAGAAGTTTCCTGGAGGTTCATTCTGCCACGCTCTCCACATTTTGGGGGAATTTGGGAGGCGGCAGTAAAGTTGTTTAAATTTCACTTGGTTCGAATAACTCTCTCTCTTATAATATATGTGTATATATTATTACGCTCGCACGTTTCGCATCGAGGACACATTAATCGCACTGAAATAAATGTGCACAATAGTACAATGGGAATGAGAACTTTATTGAGAAATGACAGAAGTGTTAAAAGCTCAGAACTATACGATGTATTATGGAATTATTCAGAATGAATTTCGATCGGACTTAATTATTCCCTTTTTTAAACACAATAGAAATCTAGAGAAAACGGAATAATTCCGATCAAAATTCATTCTGATTTGTTCTATATGATAGGTGCCCTGAACACAAAACCACTATGTTGTAGGGAGATCCTCTTTTGTGATTTGATTTCTTGGCGATCGATAACAGATGGCCTAAAGTACGGGAGAGACTTCGGCGCAATATAAATACATATATTTTTTTAGAGATAAGTTTGTCATAGAAATATGCGAGTTAAACATAGATTAGAGCATAGATGAATGAAATATAATAATAAAAAAGGTGCAGAGAGAGAGAGAGAGAGAGAGAGAGAGAGAGAGAGAGCAAAGGAAGAAAGGAGAATGTAAATTTAGAGAGAGAGCAGGCCCGATTTTTGTCGCTGCACTTTAAAATTTTCTGTCTTACTGTCTTCATATTTTAAATATCTATTTTTTAAAAATATGTATAATGTACTATATATAGTTTAGCAACAAAGAAAACCTAAATTGTCGAATTTTTATGTTCTTTTTCGAAGTTTAATTTCTGAGAACTTAAATTCTAAGAGATCTAAAAAAACGAATTTTTCCTCTATATTTGTAAATTTAAGGAAATTTTGATATCATTATACATTTAGAATCTTGAAATTTTATACTTGAATTAAAAAAAAAACTAAATAACATCTCTTGAATTTAAAAAATGGCAATTTAGTTAATTTAATTCGATTTTGAAGAGATTATTCTCAAGAATATTGATAATCGTTATAGCTAGAATTGACGGAGTACATACGTTATACAACATTATATATTTAAATAATTATAGCGTTGTATAGTTAAATAATTATAGTATTTTCTATGAAATAACGCATATCACAAGATTTTTAGCATATATTTTATCTTTAAGAAAGAACGAATCACATCAACAACGGGTCCATAATTCGTATATTCTTATTGCCTTGCTTTGTCGAAGCCACAGTGTATATCTGTGGATTTGTAAGTGCATAAAATGTAATATATTATTTTATC
>NW_017297064.1:19719-22305 GCF_001594075.2 Trachymyrmex cornetzi
ACTAAATCCTAAAAGGATAAAGCATTTGGAACTGATCCGCAAGTAGTACATGGGGTTTAATTGTGGACAGTTGTCATTACTTCACTTAATTATAGTTGAAATATATAAACCGGTACCGATTTGAAATAAAATCATCAATAATGTAATCTTTATGATCGATCACAACTATTAAATATTCTGGAAATGATTGGAAGTTACAAAATTCTTGTCTTATGTACATATAGCAGGGTTGGTAAAAAAAACATTTTAAACGGGGTTTTAAACAGTTTAAAACATGCTTAATTGATGTTTTTAATATGTTTTAAATATGTTTTTTTTTATATATTCCGCAAAAAGAAAAGCAATCTAATCTAGATTATCTGTGTACTCATTCTGTCGTTCAATATTTGCTGGTTGAAGGACGTATACATACGTCATACAACATTATATATTTAAATAATTACAGCGTTGTATGTTTAAATTATTATAGTATTTTCTATGAAATAACGTATATCACAAAATTTTTTACCATATATTTTATCTTTTTCAAGTGGCAACGGTTTTTTATTTATTATTAATAACGCTGCACATTTTATTAACATCGTTAAATAATAAAACATGCGACATAAAGTAGCATATATACCTATAAAAATTCATTCAAAGTGTAATATCATCAGAATTATTTCATGGCTTTTACAGGAGGTAGTAAATAGCATTAGATTTCATGAAAAAAGTCAATATCATGTTCAATTAAAACTAAATCCAAAAAGGATAAAGCATTTGGAACTGATCCGCAAGTAGTACATGGGGTTTACGGGGTTTAATTGTGGACAATTGTCATTATTTCATTTAATTATAGTTAAAACATACAAAACGGTACCGAATTGAAATAAAATCATTCATAATGTAACCTTTATGATCAATCATAACTATTAAATATTTCATTAAATGTTCGATATCGTTATAGATAAAAATATGAATTTTTTTTTCAAGGATGATCCATAACTAGTGGCCTTAATATACATACCTATAAATAAAAATTCCGTGAAAAGAAAGACAATCTAATCTAGATTATCTCTGTGTCTATTCCGTTGTTCAATACTTGTTAGTCTAACGGCATTGTATATCCCAGTGTACATATCTTTCAGTGTAGTTCTCACAACGTTCTTAGAGAAACTGCGAAAACTATTTCTGAAAATCTTATGAAAAATATTTAAACGTGTTTGTGTCTCGAGCAGCAAGAACTAATTTAGTTAAAATATTAGCCGACCACTCGGAAACTATGACAGAGACACTAGAAAGAGCGCTGGCACCATTAATGGTCATCGGCGGGTTCTGCAATTTGGGCGTGTTCGAATATCCTGTTGGACAACTTAGGACATATATTTCTTGCCTGTATGCTTTGGTCAAATGGAGCCTTCTTATGTACTTCTTTTACTATCCATTATACATCAAGAGTTTCCTGATATATGAAAAAATATACATTGATGATATCGTATCGTTGGTCACCATTATATCAATTCTCACTAGTATCTGTCGTTTTAAGGTAAAAATTTAAAATGTACTCCCGGCCATTATATATACTAATACTTGATCTTTTAATATTACTTATCATTTGTTTAATAGTATTTTTAAATGAGAGCATTAAAAGAGTCTTAAATTCTCAATTATAGGCAAATACAAATTTATGAAAAATATTTATAAAAGGCTTTCGATACCTTCAACCATGACCTAATTTCAGTCAAACTTGAGCTATGCAGTCTATCTTATTCGGCCCTCTCGCTAAACTGCACGTTTCTTACAAATAGCACGCAGCAAGTCCTCATATATAATCCTTCTCTCTGGAATACTCCAGGGTCCCATTCTCGTTTTATTTTTAATATCTTTGGCTCTGATTTGTCCAACGTTTCTCTGTCGTCCAATCTCTTCATTTATGCAGACGATGTAATTCTTCTTAAATCCTTTCATCCATTCGATGCTTTAGTAGATTGTTCTGCTTTCAATAAAGATCTAAAATCTATTTCCGAATAAACAATTCAAGTAGTGAAATATACAAAATTATAGACTTCATTAATTAATACTATAAAATATAATAGCGAAATTTAATTGGGTGTTAGGAGACTGCGCTGGGTGCTATCTTGCGCAAAAATTAATTGTGAATAATAAATTAGATTTGTACGTTTCGGCTTACGTTTTGAACCAGCCTCAGTAATAATTACCGCTAATCGCGCTAAATACTATGTCGACCTGTATATCACAAAATCGTAGTTCCCTCCAATTATGCAGTCGCAGTGGAAATGCGGTGAGAAACAATCATCCTCAACATAGTCTGATGTTGTGCCAACCAGTTGCAAAACTGAGTGGAGCAAATGTGGATCTCAAGATATTATTTGTATCAAGATTTTTTGGAGAGATAGAGATTAATTTTATGTTATTTATAAATAATGGCAAAAACTCACCCCACCTCCAACATGATCGCACGCGAATCCAAAAATCGTCAATTCATTAAACAAATTTAAGATTCACGATTATCAATGTTCGACTAAAAATAATTTAAGATCCAAAAAAGACTGTCATGTTTGTTCCGATGTTGGTCACATAGTAACC
>NW_017297064.1:22433-24730 GCF_001594075.2 Trachymyrmex cornetzi
ATTTGATTGGCGATTTATGTAGAGTATCTCCGACATTGTTCGTTTATTATAATTTCTCTCAGTATCCAGAATTCTCACATTATCCCAGTCGAAGTCATGATTGCAATACACCCTATGCTCTGTGATAACTGAACGAGTGGATGTAAATCTACGTATATGTCACGGTGTTCTGCTAATCTTGCTTTTAGTTCTCTTCCCGTCTGGCCTACATAGGAATCGCAATCACGATCGCATTCGATCTCGTAAATCACATTCCTTTTGGAAAATCTTTGCAAAGGATCTTTGTGTATTGTAATAAATTTTTTTTTTTTTGTTAAGTTTATTGATACTATAATGAAGCAATCCTATTAGACAGATCATTAATAAATTTGCAGAACTTATTAGATGTTCCATTGATGAAAGGAATTGTAAATCATCTGATTTGTTCTTTTTTAATCTTGTTAGTAGAAGTATTGTAATTAGATTTGGATTTTTCAATTAATTTTTTTATTCTATCAGACAATGTTTCAAAAATAAATTTCAACGGATAGTCCATTTTCTAATACAATTCTAATAAAAAAATTTTAATTTCTTTTGTAAAATTCCGAATGTGAGAAGTAAAAACTCTTTCGATAATGCCCTTCTTTTGTGAAATCGTATTTTGAGATCAATAATTCAAAAATCCTAGAAGGTGGGTTTTTTTGCAGAGTTATTAAAGTTACCATTCTTTAGTAACGCTTTACAGTTACTGTTATTTGCGGTAAAAAGTAATTCGTTACTCTTTAGTCCGCAAACACAATAAAGTAGTAAGCTTTAATTCTTAAGGAATTAACCAATCATAGTCGATTATTCTTCTCTCATTCAACTGTGATTGATCAATTATTTAAGTTTTAAGGTTTACTACTTTATTGTGTTTGCGGACTTACTCGTTAACGATTCTAAAAGTAAAGCGTTATTGTCACTTAAAGTAACGGAAAAATCGTTGCTATTTTGCTATTTTTAAAAACGATTACATTTACGCAAATTATAACTTCATAAGAACAAATCGTTTTTTAATATATATTTTTGTTTTATTTTATTAGTTCTTCATTTACTTTTTAATATGATACTCCTTGATATATACATCTTTAAATTTGTACACATATCTTAACTTTAAGTTTATAAATAATTTCTATCGCTAAATCTGGAATTTTTGTTTAATAATAGAGGTAACTGTTGCTCCATATGTCCGTTAGGGTGCCGTCAATTTTGGCTTTTTGTACAACTTTCTACCAGCGGGAGTTCTGATTAGCCACTACTTTTCAGCTTTCTGCTTTTCCGTCAAGGCGTAAACGGGTTCTTATTAAAATAATCCTATATCCACGGAATAACGAAAAAAAGACGTAAAATTTCGTTATTAATTCCTGAAAATTGTGATTTAGTTATCATTACTGTTACTCATTAGTAAAAGTAACCCCGTTACTCATTCGTTACTAAAAAAGTAACGAAATTAGTAACTTCGTTGCTTTTTTATATAACGTCAGCAACCCTGGTTATTTGTACCAGTCAAAAATTAGACCATTCTTTTAAAGAATAGTAGTGTCTCAAAAATTAATGGTATTATCCCTCACATCCATCGTAAACTGCAGTCTCTGGTGAAAAGAGTTGAATTTTTCCAAGATGCTATCCACCTCAGTAGTAGGCGGTAAACATAGTACCATATCATCGACGTACCTGCAGTAGAAAAGCAAAGGGAATTCAGTGGAACTCAGCACTCTAGTTTCTAAATCTTGTTGCATGACTGTCAGCAATAATAGGTGATAATGACGAACCCACCGGAGTACCAATGGTCTGTTTATATATTTGATTATCGAAAGCAAAGTAAGTAGAATCCAAAATTAAGTGTCAAAATTAAGCCTTGAGAAATTCATCTTTCGGTATCTTGCAATTATTTTCAATGTAAATGCAACTACCAGAAAGTCCATAGCTAAATCCACCGGAACATTTGTAAATAAAGATACCACATCTAGCGAAAACAAGCTAAAATCTGATCTAACTTGGATATGATAGTATATTTTGATAGTGATGATTGGTTTATGTATCCCAACGTTTGGGGGGTATGAATATATAACTTTCTCTTTCTTTGGTTGAACGCCCTTTTTATTCTCTTTGTACAACAACTCGAAACATATCCGTTACATCCTATCCTTTTTAATACTCACACACCTTTTCTCGCTCTTACCACACACACTCGATCTATCGATCTATCGATCTCTCGCTCTACACACCTTTAGCGCTCCGCGACATCCTGCCCGCCTTGAAAGGCTTGACTTTCAAAA
>NW_017297064.1:25579-25826 GCF_001594075.2 Trachymyrmex cornetzi
TGTCCGCGATTGTCTCCCAGGGCGATCTCCACGTAACTCGGCGGGCCAACGTTGATGCCAATTTCCAAATACTTGTAGCCCGTATTCGTCAGGTTGTAACGCCTGCTCAGCAAACGCACCGCGCGATGCTCCATACTGTGTACATGTATAATATTGAAAAACGTTATTTATTGTATAAGAAACATGTTTCGTTTTGCGTATAGAACATTAAAACTTACGTGTTACTGCAGTCTTTCTTCGTTTCGTA
>NW_017297065.1:0-470 GCF_001594075.2 Trachymyrmex cornetzi
CGTAGGATCCTTGGGAATTTTCATGTACATGTCTTTGTCGTCAAGCATTGTTTTAACTTTTTCCCTATTTGTACCTATATGTTTTTGTCTAGTGCTACCGTTAGGTTACCTTTGTCAGCTTTGGTGAAAATAATGTTACTATTGTCCTTTAAAAATTGCTTAGTTAAACGTGTTGCTTTTTGTAGTTTTTTGATAATAAAATTCTTTTTTGGTTTGAGAGAAATTAGGCTATTTATTATTGCAATAGAATTATTTCTAACTGAGTTGTGGACGGACGTTTGTAATTTTTTTATATTGAATTCAACATTCTTTATAAGTTCAAAAATCAATTTGTTACTGCAACAAGTGGGAAGCGAAAAGTTTCCACCTAATTGTAAAAGGCACCGAGTAGAAATTGAACCTCATTCCTAGCTAACGGTTAGCTAGAAAAGTTGTGTCTTAGATAACTGCTGTCTGGTATTTCTGGCTAG
>NW_017297066.1:0-835 GCF_001594075.2 Trachymyrmex cornetzi
AAGACAAACGCTTTCGATATTTTTGTCAGTATCGTCTGATTAGACGTTTCTGAGATTTATTCTATCAGTACCATCGAAATAGACGCTTCTGACATTTATAACAAGCAATAACATGCATATAATAATACAAACCAGTACCGTCAAAATAGACATTTCTGGCGTTTATTTTGTCATTACAGTCAAGACAAACGCTTTTGATATTTTTGTCAGTATCGTCTGATTAGACGTCTCTGAGATTTATTTCATTAATACCGTCGAAATAGACGCTTCTGACATTTATAACAAACAATAACATGCATATGATAATACAAACCAGTACCGTCAAAATAGACGCTTCTGACATTTATGGCAAACTATTACACATGCGTATGATACTACGAATCAGTACCGTTAAAATAGACGCTTCTGGCACTATTGAAATACTGCATGGTTACATATTATATACAATCAGTTTCGTGTTCAATATAGAGACAAGCAAGACTGCGTTCTTTTCTTTAAAAATAATTGTAATTTTTTATTAAAAAAAGTTCATTTTTACAAAACCTATCATTAGGCTCTTCCAATCGTAAAATATAATTTTCGAATACTATACAGGATTTCTGGAAATAACCGACAAATGTTTCGTGCGTGAGTAGAACAAACTATACTAAGTCGAAAAGTCCTGTGCCATTTTGTGGTGTCAGCAATAGTTAACGAGATATTAACGTTTAAAGGTAGCGGAATACGCGCGTCCGCCCGACCTAATATTGCCGAAGGTACGGCCCACCGAGCTCACGGCGCGCGGGCCGCAAGGAGCAGGGACGGCCTAGCAGGCGCGCCGCGCCGTTCGAGCTTA
>NW_017297067.1:0-701 GCF_001594075.2 Trachymyrmex cornetzi
TCTTCTTTTCCATGAAATAAAGGACACTAATTGGTTAATTTTCTTATGCCTCATGTTTTATGCTTTATGCAAGGCCGCGGTCCGATACACGCTCACAACGCTTAAAAATCATTTCATCCTTGTTGTTTGTCAAATGTTAAACGAAAACAAACAATGCTCATGAGCGTTGTCAGCATGATTCGGACCACGGCTCAAGAGTCTGTGCTCCTCACTTTAAAGTATATCCACACAAACTTGCATAGCCGCATAAACGTATGTATAAAGAAAATTATCCAATCGCATTTCTCCTATGAAAATGCACGTAAAATGTGATTGGATAATTTTCTTTATGCATACGTTTATGCGGTTACCCCGGATCTACAATAGATGTTTCAAGTCTTAAGTCATAAGAAATTGACCAATTACAGTCGAATCCGAGAAGAATAAGTGACGGTGATTCGCCCATTTCTTATAGAATAATTTTCTTTATGTATACGTTTATGCGGTTACCCCGGATCTACAATAAATGTTTCAAGTCTTAAGTCATAAGAAATTGACCAATTACAGTCGAATCCGAGAAGAATAAGCGACTGTGATTCGCCCATTTCTTATGGCTTAGGGTGCCGTCACATGCGGCGTAACCTGCGTAAGCGTAAGGGCCTGCGTATTCTAGTAATTTACTAGAATACGTTATTTTTTATTTACTAGAATACGCCATTCTG
>NW_017297068.1:0-207 GCF_001594075.2 Trachymyrmex cornetzi
TTCATTCCCATTCTTTAGAACTGCTACCTCCTTGACAACAAATCGCTTATCCACGAGAAATCCGTAATGAAAAAAACATACACAATGATTTTAACAAATACTAAACATTTTTAAAAATAAACAAAAGATATACCTTGCAAATCGACAAATGTTGGCACCATAACGATAAACGTTGCGATATATCACCACGAACGATTACATCAAACT
>NW_017297068.1:1831-2619 GCF_001594075.2 Trachymyrmex cornetzi
CGCAACCGATGACGTCACCCGCGAAACGTGTCGTGACATGTCGCGGTGTGTCCTTCCAAAAATCCTCGATCAATTCATCGATGCGAGCGTTGGCGCGAGCGAGATAGAACATACGGCACATGAGGGATTCCAGATACGCGAGCGTTGGTGCGAGCGAGATCGAGCATACGGGACAGGGGATTCTAGATACGCGAGTCGAGGGAAGCGAGATCGAGCATACGGCTAAGGGGGTTCCGATTACGCGAGGGGATCGAGGGGTGGGAGGGCGAACGGGCGTTGGCGCGAAAAAAACGCGCGAACTCCCTCAGTCGCCCTTCCGCTCTCGAGCTCGCAGGACTTCGTCACGTCGCTCCTCGCGTCGTGACGTCACGAGCTCACACATACATGCACCCGTGGGGACGAGGGCCGGGGAGGAAAACCGCGAGAGGTGGTGGGAGGCTAAAGCAGCTCGCTCATTGGCTGCCCCCCCGCACCACAGTACCCCTCTCGTCCAGTTTTCCCCCCGGCCCCTCACCCCGCGGGGTACTCCATGTGCGAGAATACTCTCTGCTTTGCTACTAATGTAAAGTCGAGATAGACCGTACAGTAAAGAAATGTGGAATCTTTTCGCATTCCTTGGATGTACACAACGGACAATTTTCGTACATAGCTGACGTAACACGAGATGCACGCAAACACATGCACATCTATGGAACTTTCGAAATGGCTGGAACTCGTATAATATGATTAAAATCAAATCAGACCGCATCACGACCAATAGTTCTAGCCGGCCACGTTGACAATGACGG
>NW_017297068.1:3199-5110 GCF_001594075.2 Trachymyrmex cornetzi
CTAGCTATAGCCGCTACGTCACCCGATATCTTCGCTTATCATTTTATGAAAGGACCGGGGTACATGGCACTATTGACCAGAGAGGTGATACACATGGTAAAATGTGTGCCGAAGTAAAATTGGCACGAACTAACGAATGTTACGAACAACTTCCAGTAATACGAGGAAACGAAACATATTTTCTGACTCCGCAAACGCATGTATTATCACGCTACGGAACCCAGATTACTTGTAATTCTTTTACACCTATCATGTACCTTTTGGGAGACTCATGGTACAAAATTATGCCTAAACCAGTGGAAACATTACCACCCACCGTTATGAAGCCTTCTACTAAACCGTCATGGAAATACATCAGCCCAGGAGCACTAGCTACCAGTGGAATATATTCACAAACCGATTTGGAAGAACTTAAGGATCACATAATGTTCCCCGCGGAGCGACCCGCAATTCTCAATACCATGGCAAGAGGCATATTAGGGCACTCAACTGTAATGAATGGAGGATCACTCTCTAATCTCATAGATGAAGCATCGATAGAAAGAATCGCTATCTCCGCTTGGAAAAAATTCTGGAATAAATTTTTAATCTTTGGTAATATCAGCGCAGGATTAATAGGGATATATCTAATTGCTAAAGTCATCAAATTGCTATTAGACACATTTGTACATGGATACGCCCTACACACTGTGTACGGTTGGTCGGTGTACCTATTAGGAGCTGTATGGGATTCACTTGCTCAACTCTTATTACATTTAGGAAGGTATAAACCTAAGGATGAAAACCCAAGCGCTCCAGATCTCGAATTGCAGGAGCATAACGAAACTGAGACTAAATTAGAACCTATTTATCCCCTCCTTCCCCCGAGGGAAGAAACCGCTTATACTCTCGAATTAAAAAACTAAACAATAAAAAAAAAGGAGGCGGAAAAATCCGGCACATCACGCCTTTTCTTTTTCCAATAAATAAATAAATAAATAAACAAGTAAAATAAATAAACAAGTAAATAAATAAGTAGTAAATAAATAAATAAATAAGAATTATACATATATACATATACAAACGAGATAGCATGAGGTGCCATGCAGACATTTTAAAATACTACGATAATTTTCTTATAGACGATATGGAAATTGAATGCATTGACACCACACTATTGGCGCGGAGTTCAATGGCAGTGAAAGTTGTGAAAGTGGACTCACCCACGATGTTCTGGGTCCAATTGAAGACCGGCAGTGAGGACTTCCAAGACTTGCTTGAGGAACTAACCCGGAGAATGACACGAAAGGGACACATGCTGCGCCATCGTTCCGACCACATCGTTGTCGGAGAAGTCGTGGCCATTCGTGAAAACCGAAGATGGCAACGCGGAATTATAACAGACATCAATGGAGACGGAACGGTCGCGATCTCTCTACGAGACTGGGGCCGTAACGTGGAGCGCCGACTATTCGAGGTGTACATTCTGGAAGACAGATTTTGCCAGCTAAAATGGTAGGGGATTCCCTGTAGATTGGCCCACACTGCCCCCTTCTCCGGTACATCTTGGCCAAGGAGGGCAAGGGACCTGACCAGGTTCCTCATAAATCAACACGAAGGACGGATGTCCATCTTAGGGACCATAAAGAACGAAGCCGCGCTTATTAAGCTAGAAATACGGAACGGAGGTGATATTCGCGAACATCATCACGTAGATTTAAAGGAAACATTGATTAGATTAGGCTATGCCCAACATAGCGATAAGATGAGAACGGGCATGTACCCTTCCATATAATAATAAAATATATATACATATATATCTATATAAAAAAATATATATACGAGGTCTGTCCGGAAAGTATCGGGCCTACCTTTATATCTCCGCTCTGGCGTTATTCTGGATCATCGGGCGGGTGGCATCCTTCGAAGTAA
>NW_017297068.1:7544-7909 GCF_001594075.2 Trachymyrmex cornetzi
TTAAGCATTTACACATTCATTTCCTTTAATTTTTTATTTCTAATATTTAATATTTATTCCTATATTTGGGAAGTTCTTAATCTTTTCTATTATATGTAGGACTTATATTATAACCTAAAAAGATAGATATCTCACCCGACGACCCTAAAGCTAAGACTCCATGTATGCGGTGAGCTGCGGTGAGCTCCGGCAAATTGCTGCGATGACCAATCAGAAGCCAGGCGCAAGTACGGCTGCGGCAAGC
This sequence comes from Trachymyrmex cornetzi, assembly GCF_001594075.2. Classification (NCBI taxonomy): domain Eukaryota; kingdom Metazoa; phylum Arthropoda; class Insecta; order Hymenoptera; family Formicidae; genus Trachymyrmex; species Trachymyrmex cornetzi. The sequence continues at coordinate 7,789 of NW_017297068.1, forward strand.
GCGGCATGCCGCACGGCACTGCTTCAAGATCAAAATATTTCAATTTTTCCGCAGTTACCGCATGCTACCGCACATCATTCGGCTAAAGTCGGGAATCGTCGAAGATTTTCGGAACTTTGAA
>NW_017297069.1:0-250 GCF_001594075.2 Trachymyrmex cornetzi
AAAATAATTACACATACGTTTCAACACCGATCGGGTCATTCTCAATGTACAGTAACTAAATTAGTCGGGAATCTATATAGTTAACAGTATTCTTCATGTCCTGTGTTATAATGTTGCCAGTTAATAAATTAGACATATTTGAAAATTCTCAGCAGTAAAACCGTAATAATCTCATTAGAAAAGAATTCGCCAAGTTTTTTTACATAAATAATTTTGTTATTTTAATAAAATTTTCTCATTTTGTGATGCT
>NW_017297070.1:0-1573 GCF_001594075.2 Trachymyrmex cornetzi
GTACGAATTGCGCGCGTTTATTTTCACACCTATTATTTCCCCTTTTTCTTTTTTCTTTTTTTTCGTTTTTTCTTATACATACGTTTATACGTTCATACATACACACATATATGATTCGTAACACGACGCGTTAAGAGGAGCGTCCGCAGATGTTTACATAAACTAAGTGTGAGAGCGCGTCGAGGTTAGGAATGTCGAGGTTTAGAATGGATGGATGGATGGAAGGAAAGCAAAGAAAATACATATATATTTTATGTGAACGATAAAATTTTTATTCACATATTACTACATCGGGTTTTTTTTCTTGTGTATTAAAAATTAAAGCCAATAGCTCGCAATCGACGAGCTGATGCTTGTTAAAGACATTGCTATCTCGTATAGCGTCTTCGGACGCGATGTTGGAGAATCGGGTATACTTGACATCGACCGTGTCAACGAGTCGAACTAATCGTTCGAACGTTACGTCGATACATCTATCAAACGCGAACATTCGGCATAGCGTCGTTTCGGTCATCGTAATGCGTACGGACGAAGAATCCAGGCGCACGAGCGTGGCATCGTTCATCGTGCGCACTCTGACGGTTAGCGGTCCAACGCTTATGAAATTGTCTTTGTGTTCGTTTCGCAGGATCTTGTAAATATTACATCGCTGCTCGTAGAAACCCTTCCACGTTTCGAGAGACAGCCACAGTTTGTGTCCGCGATTGTTTCCCAGGGCGATCTCCACGTAACTCGGCGGGCCAACGTTGATTCCAATTTCCAAATACTTGTAGCCCGTATTCGTCAGGTTGTAACGCCTGCTCAGCAAACGCACCGCGCGATGCTCCATACTGTGTACATATATAATATTGAAAAACGTTATTTATTGTATAAGAAACGTTTCGTTTTGCGTATAGAACATTAAAACTTACGTGTTACTGCAGTCTTTTTTCGTTTCGTACGATGTATTGCTCTCTTTGGCGAAGTACATTTTGTCGACCGTCCGTACAAGTGGATATCGCAAGACTGATTGTACCCGCGTAAATTGCGGCGTATATGATAAAACTTTTAGAATTAAAAAGGGGGTAACCCCTCCCCTTTTTTCCAAGAATTGCGAACGTGTCGCGACACGTTTTATCGTGTTTTTTTCTGCGTATTTTCTTTGTTCGCGAGTTTTATCAATGTTTATACGTTATGGCTTATACGACGACGACGACGGTGACGACTTTGATGCTTTTTCCCAAGGATATTTCCAATATTTAGTTTCTTCCTTCTTCTGGCGAGGTACTTTGCAATTCTTTCTGCAAGAGAGGTACCCTTTCGCTCGAAGACCCCTCTCGCTCGACAAATTTTCGATGCAGATAACCTCTTACTCGGTCCATGTCTTAACGCCCGTAATCGAAATTTACGATTGACCGAAAAAAGCCTTATACACTGACTATATACGTTTATACGTACACGTTTATACATACGTTTAAACGCACACGTTCGTACATACGCGTTTTATACGTTATGGCCTATATATATTATGGTTTATATTTCGATGACGTTGACGGCGTTGACGTGTTTTCAACAGGGCATTCCCAATATCTCA
>NW_017297070.1:2365-3074 GCF_001594075.2 Trachymyrmex cornetzi
GTACACGTTCATACGTACACGTTAATACGTACATGTTCGTACGTACACGTTTATACGTACACGTTCGTACGTACACGTTCGTACGTACACGTTCATACGTACACGTTTATACATGAATTACAATGGAAGGAAAAAGAAATACATAATCAATACGTTAACGTTTTTTTATTTAAAAATTCTTGTGCAACCACCAGTTATATATTTTAAATACATTTTGTAACGCGCAATTCCTAATATGTTGTCCGCATCGCATAGTATTAGCAACATCCAGAGTAGCCAACGATTTCATGTCTTCGCATACTGCGTCCAAGGTCTCGATGTGCATGCGTTCCTTTCATCGTCCAGAAGCAAGTTCCATAGCCACATTCGTTTCTCGAGTCCCTTGACGTACACGATAGCATCATCTTCAAATACAGCCGCAGTAATCAGGCGTTTCGCCTCGCTGTACGGGATCCTCCCGTCCTCCCATCGCAATCCATGGTGATAAGCAATCAACCAGGAAGCGCAAGACCTGTCGGATCTTGTCAAAAATTTCCATGGCACGGGACTCGTAAAAATGTAATGCGTTAGAACAGTCCCCTGTTTCAGCACCGCTACTTCCTTCACGATAAATTTCTTGTTAACGATGAATCCTTGCAGATCCACGAACGTTGGCACGAGCATGTTGTCGAGAAGACTGTGATCGATTGCGGCGTATCGTAGATTTTAT
>NW_017297070.1:3278-4695 GCF_001594075.2 Trachymyrmex cornetzi
AAAAAGTCGTAAAGGTGAGATTCGGCTCGAGATATTCGTATCCGTAGTAGCCCTTGCAGAAACGTGCGTACAAGTCGTACAGAATCGCACATCTGTTTTTCTCGAAATCCAGATTCAAGTCATCGTACGGATAACATTCTGAGTTCAGGTAGAGTTTCGCGTTAGTTAACTTGCAGTCGTCGAAACTTACATCCTCGGACATGATGTTTTTTCGGCCTGTTTGCAAAGCGAAGATGACGTAGCGAGGCTTCTCGAGCTGAGTAGCCGTCTTGATGGCCCACGAATGCTTGGTTGTGCTCTGCAAGAGTGGAAACTCGTACAGATCCCACGAGCGAAAAGCCATGCTCAGATATCGCCCGCTCTCCAGAGCGCGGAGCATCGCCAGCTTATTTATCTCGCTCAATAATACGTGCGGCATTCGCCACTGTATTTGCAATAATTCGAGTATCGGCTCTGTCGCAGGATCTCCCGTCAGGCAATTGTTGTCGTTGCGCGTTCGTATTATCAACTCGTGACGAGCGTTGATCACCACGCGCCTGTAATCTTCGCAGAATCCCAGCAGCACGTAGAGCGGTACACAGAAATTATAGTATCCAGCCTGAGTAGTCTGCGCGTCCCAGCCGGCATTCCGCAGAATCACGCTTCTGTCGGACGACACTGTTACATAGTTTTTGAGCGTGCTAGTTATGCCAACGTTTCTGTTACGGTCAATCACACCGTTGAGTTCATATCGAATCTCGTCGAATATGAACGCGACGCAATTATTTCCCAAGGCCACGTTAGCGCCCTCGACAGCTCTGTTCTTCGTCAATTTTCCCTCGACGTATAGAAAGCTTTCGTACGGCAGTGTGTACAGATCCTGTTGCTGTATTGGTATTCTTATCTCATTCCTGTACCCGAACGTTGTGTTGGCGAACGGGTTGTACGTGTGAGTCTCAATCTTGATGATGCGATCGTCGAAGATCGGCTCATCTTTAATGTTTAGGATATCAGTCATCTCAAATGTTGCGCACTGCGAATCCCAAAGATTGTAAAAATGTAACGTTCGACGCGCTGAGCTTCTTCTTCCCGATGCAGCTGGATGGGCGAGTGTTATCGAGCTGTGACGTCACCGGCCTTGTAAAGAATGCGTTATCTCTCTGCGTGCGCTCCGTTCCGTTCAATATAAGTATCTCACGCTCGCGTTATCACTGTCGCCGTCGTACGTGTAATCTAACGGTGATCTCTTCTCCTCGAAAATCGAGCAATCGTCCGTTCTGGTCGACGACGCGTACCGTTAGATCCGTAATGCTCCGTGCGATGATCGGCAGGTAAATGATCTGCGCCGGTCGTCCCGATATCTTATATCCTGGCGGCACGCTCGGTGAAAATTCGTGTATCGTGTGCACGCTTTTGCCGTTGCTGTACGCGCCCGCGG
>NW_017297070.1:5900-6534 GCF_001594075.2 Trachymyrmex cornetzi
CCGCCGCGTGTCTATCGGTGAGATCGTTGCTCCGAGAGTACGCAATGTCGTGATCTCGGCACGCCGCGTCCATTGGATCTACTTGAGGACTATCGTGGAAAATCCATCGCTGGAGCATTCTACGAGCACGAGTTGCATCGCGCTACTCATCCGGACGTGTATCTCGTGGAGAAAGTACTACGCAGGAAAGGAGACAGGGTGTATGTTAAGTGGCTAGGATTCGATGGATCGCACAATTCATGGATACATAAAAACAACGTTGTTTGAATTTCAAGAAATGATTCGTGTATTTTTTATTCTACATATAAAAAATATATCTACATAAGTATATAAACGTGTAAAATATTTTTTTTTTAAAAAAAATTTTTTTATTATCCTTTCCATCTTCGTTTGAAGTATATATAAAATACTTATAAATGTACGATACATGAAATGAAAAATAATAGTAATATATATATAATTGGTACTGCAAAAGTGTAATAGTAATACATATATACAATATATATATATTGTTACGTCCAGCGGACTCACGCTGCCCTTTTCTTTTTCTCACGGAGACCTAGGGATTATCAACCCCTAGGACTTCTAAGAAAAGTAATAAAAATCTTTTCCCATGAGAAAATTTAAAGTAAAA
>NW_017297070.1:8742-9538 GCF_001594075.2 Trachymyrmex cornetzi
CCAACCTCTACTCCTATCAAACCCTCCGGATCCAAATCCGAAACCACAGACCTTTATTTCGCTGAATCGGGAATTTTTAATCCTTCCGAGACTCTTATACCTAGCGACTCCGCCGATGCAGACGACATAACTAGTCAACCGGTGCGCGATTTCAGTGATATTACGTCCAGGCGTCAAACAGTTGTAGCCATCCCTAAATCAAGGGGCCCTGACGGAACAATGACGCACCACAACCCGTTAGCTACGCTAAAATACGCCGTCGAAGCCGTACCGTTTTTCGATGGCCAGAATATTCCTATAACATATTTTATAGAAGGATGCGAAGAGGCAAAATCTATGTTGCCTCCAGAAGCCGAATCGCAATTCACGAAAATTATAAGAACTCGAATAATCGGTGAAGCGCGTCGTACCATACAAGATCAAAATTTTGACACCGTGAGTCAATTAACCAACTTCTTAAAACAAATTTACGGTCTCTCGAAAAACGTGTATCAATTACAAGAAGAATTAGGGTGCGTTTATCAAAAAAACGGAGAAGATGTAGTTACTTACGCGAATCGAGTAAAAATCTTGGGCAAACAGATATTAGAAGCACACTGAAATACGGGAACGGGTTTTTCCGATCAAAATATTAAAGCGTCCTTAGAGAAGGACATGTGCAAATACTTCATTCGAGGACTGAAACCAGAGATCGAACAAAGAATAGCGAGAAATTTAGGTGTACAGGATACGGTAGCCGACGCGTTAAGAATAGAAAGAGAACTGCAACAAATGACTGACTTACGACAAGGACAGA
>NW_017297070.1:9556-13378 GCF_001594075.2 Trachymyrmex cornetzi
GAGCCCTTTAAAGGATCTCTCGAGCGACTCGAGAGCAAGTTGTCAAATATGCTATAAACAAGGGCATATCGCCACCGAATGTCGCAGATTAAAATACGATTTAGGGACCGAAATACTAGTTTGCCAAATATGTAAGAAACGCGGACACGGCGCCGATAAATGTCGGTTGCGCGATCCCCGCCCCTCGCGACCCGTGAACGTACTGCAATCTAATACAATTTCTTGTCAGTTATGCTCGAAACCAGGGCATAATGCTAAAATGTGCCAAAATAATAATAATAATGTTAATTTTTCATTGAACAAAAATCCTGTCGTTTGCCAATGGTGCGACAAATCCGGTCACCTCGCTACAAATTGCTGGCAAAGGCAAAATTCTGAGCGCAATTTTGATAATCAAGTAAAAATTACTTGCCACATTTGCAATAATCCTGGGCATATTGCTAGAGATTGCCGTTCAAAATTAAATCAACAAAGTAATTCGAAAAATAGCATATTCTGCCGCTATTGTAAAGAAACGGGTCACCTACTCGAAGCATGCCAGTTGCGTATTGCGAGTAATAATCGGAGAAAGACCACTCATCAGGGAAACTCCGATGGCCCCTCGAAGGCGGGTGTGCAACAGGGGTCCGAACGGATCTCACACCCGTCGACATCTCAGAAAGGGCAATAGACACACTTGCAACTGAAATACGACCCGTAACAGTAAATCTCTGTAAACACAGTCGCGTGTCCACTGTCGAGACAAATTTTTTCGGGTCAACTCCGGTCGTAACTTTCATGTTAGATACCGGGTCCGGACCTAATATAATTAAAGAAAATTTTATACCAAGGGACAGCATTATCGATCATAATAATATTTTAAAGCTAAACGGCATAAATGAATATCCGGTCTACACTCTCGGAAAAATAATTTTATCAGTCTTTGGAGAAGAAGTAATTTTTCATATTGTACCTAGCAATTTCCCTATTTCTCAATCCGGCATATTAGGTAACGATTTCTTCGAACAAAGTTCTTCTAAAATAGATTACGCAAAAGGATATTTAAATATATCGGAAATAAAGGTACCCTTCTTATCACCGGAAATCATTATTGCGTCCCCGCGTTCAGAATCTTTATTTTACGTCAGAGTAAATATCCTGAAGTAAACATTGGATATATTCCGAGAATGAAAATAGCTCATGGAATATATTTAGGAGACACCATAGTAGAAAATGTCTCTGGAAAAGCGTACCTAAACGTTATAAGCACGTTGGACGAAGAAGTAGAAGTTCAAGTGCCAACCTTGCGCCTTAAGCCTCTAGATGAATTATTCGATAACAACGAATTAAATGATATCGAAGCACGAGAGGATCGAACAGAAATTGAGAATACGCAGGTCCATTTTACGAACCCGAATAACCAAGGTCGTAATAAAGTGCCCCACTGTGATGCAGATTTAGAAAAGGACGAAGATAAAAATGTGAATAATAATAATGAGGAAAATAAAATGTCGAATAAAGCAAAGAAGGATATTAATAACACTACCCAAAATAAGGGTGAAAATAAAGTTAAAGGAAAATTCCAAGAAATTACGAGAGGAAATGAAAGATTAAATAAAAATTCTTATCTAGAAGAAGATTTCCAAACCTTCACCGAGACTCTAGATTCTAAAATCCACGGAGGGGGAAGTTACCAAACCCCTCACGAAAAATTGTATGATCCTAGAATTCCAGAGGAAAGTTCCCGTACCCCCTCAGGTTCCATGCATGCGTAACAATATAAATGTAAAAAGCATACATAAAATGAAACTTAAAATAGTAATACATATATATAAATGTAAAAAAAAATATACATAAATTGAAACTTAAGGTAATATACAATAGTATATAATACGTAAAAATAATAGTAAAATATAATACGTATAAATGTAAAAAACATACATAAAGTGAAACTTTAAAATAATGATAATATATAATAGTAAACGTTAAAATAATGATAATATATAATAGTAATACATATAAATGTAAAAAAATATACATAAAGTGAAACTTAAGGTAATACACAATAGTAATACTTATATAAACGTAAAAAACATACATAAAGTGAAACTTAAGGTAATACACAATAGTAATACGTATATAAACGTAAAAAACATACATAAAGTGAAACTTAAGATAATACACAATAGTAATACATGAAGCATAATACGTAAAAATAATAATAGTAGTAAAAAATAATAATAATACATAATAGCAACATATACTACATATAATACATATATTACAAAGGTATCCGCCAATGCCTCCATGGTAACGTCTCCGTCGAGTCGGGTACGACGTATCGTTTGTCGTCGTATGGACTCAGAGCGATTTTCGATTCGGATATCGTGCATACCTCGTGTAATTTTGATCGTATACGCGACTGACGACGGGGCAGTCTCGCTACAGCAAGGAATGCTTTTTCAGCGTCAGTATTACATTGTCTGTTGAGTGAGTAGTGTCAGAGTACATTTTCGCTCTGAATCCAACGAATTCGGTCATTATCATACCGTTGTTCTCGTTCTTCATCAAACCGGGTACTTTTTTGTTCGCGAGAGGCATACCGTACGCGTTGTCCGCCGGATAATCGCTCGTGTCGAATCTTGCGATATCGCGTTTCATAGTCTCGTACGCATCGTCGCATTCTATACGGCATATAAGACTGTCTGTGTCCGTGTACATAATTTTACATTTGTCTTAAGAAAATGCAGAGGAAGACGAAGAGGATCCGCATCCTTCCCCTCCCCTGGAAATAAATAATTGGGACGATGTTGATCCCAACGTTCTCGTCCAAAACATGATGCACCTTATCAGCTACTTTCAAGAGGTGCATCTTGAATGGGACGAGGTTGAATAAAAATCAACTTCTGGGAGAGGGGGGAGTGGTGTTGCTGGCTGCTGGCTAAGTAAGTTAAACATTTGTCATTGTTTCCGCCATCCGCCACCGTCCGCCAGCGCGATACTAGCGCCGCCTGGTGGCGGTCAGGCCTCTGTGATCCAGAATCCTCCTAGTATATCCACTCCCGTACACGCGAACAGATTGAAGCAATTTATAGAGCATTAAACAGGCACAGTTAATAAGCATACATAAATAATAAGCAGAATTAATAATAGGACTATAAAATAAATACTTACTCAATTGGTGCAAAAATACTCCCGGATCCCACCATAAATATATAGTGTATCCCATACGTACAATAACTGTCATGTTAATACTAATCAACATTATAGGTATATAGTACGTAAGCGAAGGCAAATGCGAGAGGACAGCGAAGTTCAAAGGCGTAGCAACGACGCCATGTTATATTAAAATTAAGAAACAATTGTAAAAATTTATTATAAATCGGGATAGAATGTACCACAATAATTGATAATAAATGCGGAAACTCGTAACCTCGTTTCCTTTCCCAAGGGGGGAGGAATGTCACGAGTGCGGTATTGCACAAGTGACAATTGCGCCACGAAACGTGCCAAAACGATACTCTAACAATTTACGAAATCATATTATTTAAAATAAAGAAAACAGTATCGATTAATATAAAAGAAGACCCTGAGAAATGCAAACTCAGATGTTGTAAGAATACTGGCCTCGTCCGATAAGCGGAACGCTGACGGATCAGCGCGGACAGTCCAAGGTTGACCCCCAAAATATAGAATATAAGCGCGACCCCATCTGCGGTCGACGGTCAGAAATTCGGTCAAGTGAATAAGCATAACGCGTCGCGTCGCCACGTCCGAATCATTACAGTACATATATCGCGACGCGAGTACGATAAGTAAAGTGTGATTGTAAATCAATACAAG
>NW_017297070.1:17458-27849 GCF_001594075.2 Trachymyrmex cornetzi
TGCGCGCCTACGAGTACCCCCCGCGCCCCGCACTCCCCTCAGAGGACCCGGCTTAGAATCCCCATATTATACCTACTGCTGGGCGGTCCTATCGAGCCGCGCGCTTGGATTTGGCGGTGGGCCGGGCGAATTTGGATATTTTTATAAATAAATATCTCGTTAACTATTGCGAAAATTGAAAAATGGTAGAAGACGTTCCGTCTCAGTTTAATCCGCTTTACCTGTCTATGATATTTGTCAGGAGAGTATGGGACACCCTGTATATATATATACACACACACATCTCTCTCTCTCTCTCTCTCTCTCTCTCTCTCTCTCTCTCCATTAATTGTTTTATGAAAGCATACGTATCTATACATATATATGTATTCACATATGTGAATACATTATTTTAGTAATTCTGTAAAAAAGAAAATTTTATCACAGATACAGTAAAAAATGGTATTTTGATCGTTTCTTAAGCGGTATCTCGATTGTTTTTTAAACGTTTTTTTATCAGAAAAAAAAACGTTTTTCTTAACGTTTTTCGAGTGGACATTTTAACTAATCAGAAACGTTTTCAAGAGCCGGTTATAAAACGTTTCAAAGAAACATTTGTGAAACGTTTTTTAAACAAATATGTGCTACCTGGGTTAGAGCTACTGCTAGGGCGGCAGGGACACGCGAATCAATGACGGGCAGTGTACATATATATTTAATACATATGTGACACATTCTCCATTGTAATTTGTGATTTGTCAATTGTATAAACTCTTTTATCTTAATAAATACTACTCGAAATGCAAAATGACTAACAAGATAAATTTATTTTTTGTGATATTCTGAAACACAAATGTAGAAATTGTTATGCAAATTTGTCAGACTATAATACACGGAGTAAGAAGAGTAAGAAATTTACTAATCACAGTCGAATGTGAGAAGAATAACCGACTGTGATTTGTCAATTTCTTACTCTTCTTACTTCGTATATTGTAGATCAGGTCTGTCCATCACTGCTCGTGAGTCGAAAACGCTTCCGGCTCTCCGCCATCTCGGTAGAGCGAGACGAAGCGAAAATAACAAAGGATAGGCATTAGGCTGCAGGACTCCGCCTGAATTCAGATCTGTCCGAGAGTCATAGAATGAAGAAACCGAGGGAAAACCCATTTCTCAAAATAAATTATAATAGCTGTTTTTTATTTTGTTTATTATGCTTGCCAGTGACATCCAAAAATTACAATAAAATCAAACGTTTCCACCTTTAATCTGATTATGAAAAGTTGTTGTAAAAATCACTGTTGACGCCAGATTAAAGGTAGAAATGTTTGATTAAATTTTATTGTAATTTTTGGGTAACACTGACGAGCATAATAAACAAAATAAAAAAACAACTACTATAATTTTGAGCAATGGGTTCTCCCTCGGCTTCTTCTATGACTCGGACTGAATTGAGGGGGAGCCCTACCGCCTTATCCTTTGTTATTTTCGCTCCGTCTCGCTGTACCGAGATGACGGAGAGATGGAGGCGTTTTCGACTCACGAGCAAAGTGTCGGACAGGCCTGTGGTCTAACATATTTCGATATTTTTATAACAGATAACTTCTCTGTTAACGATTCATTAAAGAATAAATGTCATTGCGTGATTTAAATTTAAAACAGAAAATTAAAGGGTATACACCACAAACGCAAGATGTTAGTAACTGATATTTTATATTTCAAATAATAATTAAATAAACGTTACGGCCTTAAATTAGGCCATCTTCAGTAGCATAATAATTCTTAATATAATTTAACGCATTAGTACAACGTAAAAGCCGTAAATTTGAGTTTTAACGTTATACTATGTTTAACTTATTAATTACGTAGGAAACGTTTGTTACAAACTTATTATCTATGATTAAAAGTGAGTTCCCCTAATAAATATTGATGATAGACAAAAGTGTCCAGTTATATGATCCAGAGGAATTTGTCTATTATTACAATCAATCCGATAGTTCAAACGTTCGTCATTAATAGTAAATTGCACACAAATTGTAGCATGAATGTTTTTAAATAAATTACAATAATTCATGAGTCAAGTTATATAATAAATATAATACCTGTGTGTTTCCAACAAATTATGTAGAATAATATCGAGATATGATGACTTGTTGTAACAAACTACTTGTAAGATGTTCTGTTAACTGTTCTGTCATCATGGTAGACAACCTTATATACAAAATCTGTAGGGAAGATCAAGGAGAAGCTCAATCTGGAGTTATGCGGGGAAAGTTATATTGAGTAAAGGAAAGTATGACTCTAGTAATCATTCAGTATCACCCTGTTTGTTTAATTCATCTATTTGTTTTTTAATGACCATCATTTCAGATGTGGATATCAAAAAATTCATTTCTGAAGAGATATTTATTAAAAAACAAATTGATGGATTGAATAGAGTGATACTGAACGATTACATGTCATACTTTCCTTTACTCAATATAACTTCCCCCACATAATTCCAGATTGAACTTCTCCTCGATCTTCTCTATAGATTTTGTATATAAGGTTGTCTATCATGATGAGATGATGAGACAAGATGGCCTAATTTAAGGCCGTAATGTTTATTTAATTGTTATTTGAAATATAAAATATTAGCTACCAACATCTTGCGTTTGTGGAGTATGCCCTTTAATTTTCCGTTTCATTCAATAAAGATATCATGTACCAAAGCATATCATGGTACACAAAGCATTTTTGGATTAATGTAAAGAACATCCTGGCCACCACAAATTTTGATAAAAATACACTCAATCGATGTGTTTTCGTGTAAAAGTAAAGATTTGATAAGAAAAAAGGGTTGCCGTGGCCCATGAACCGAGATCTTAACCGTTAAAGTCGACGACTATTCAGGTTAGGAAACATATCATAGTAGTAATTCATTGCTTTAAAAACACAGATTCACTGCTTTAAAAACAAGTTCTCTGCATTAACAATAAATTCTTTGCTAAAGCAGTGAATTTGGGTTTTTAAAGCAGTGAACCACTACTGTGATAGATTTCCGGTAATTATTCAGAATACCTCCCTCACCTCCGATTTCGATAAAATTAGGCTCATTCGACGCGTTTTTGCATGAAACGAAAGAATCTGGCAGAAAAAAGTGTCGCTCTGCCTCGCGAACCGAGATATTTAGCGTTAAAGTTGACGACTATGGAGGTTAGGAAATCTGTCATACCGACTATGTGTAATAAATTAAACGTATGTAGTAGTGCTTAGACAGTGTCCGCTTGGAATATTTGTAACCCATGTAGACAGTAGACAGTGGGATGTATAGACAGTAATGCTTAGGTTCGGGGCGGCTACGCCGCCCCGAACAAAATATAAATATCATATCCTACCCGCTTGGGGCCTAACCGCCTAGAAGTTACAGCGTAGACAGTCTTCTTCTTCTTCTTCTAGTATTTAAGTGGCCCGGGTTCCGGCGATAATAGAAACCGGATAAACGTGGCCATAGCGTAGACAGTGTCCGCTTGGAATATTTCTAACCCATGAAGACAGTGGGGTGTGCGAAAACAGTCTTTTTAACTAGACAGTAGAAAGATCGCGTTCTCACACCCCACTGTCTACATGGGTTAGAAATATTCCAAGCGGACACTGTCTACGCTGTAACTTCTAGGCGGTTAGGCCCCAAGCGGGTAGGATATGATATTTATATTTTGTTCGGGGCGGCGTAGCCGCCCCGAACAAAATATAAATATCATATCCTACCCGCTTGGGGCCTAACCGCCTAGAAGTTACAGCGTAGACAGTGTCTGCTTGGAATATTTCTAACCCAGGAAGACAGTGGGGTGTGCGAAAACAGTCTTTTTAACTAGACAGTAGAAAGATCGCGTTCTCACACCCCACTGTCTACATGGGTTAGAAATATTCCAAGCGGACACTGTCTAAGCACTACTACATACGTTTAATTTATTACACATAGTCGGTATGACAGATTTCCTAACCTCCATAGTCGTCAACTTTAACGCTAAATATCTCGGTTCGCGAGGCAGAGCGACACTTTTTTCTGCCAGATTCTTTCGTTTCATGCAAAAACGCGTCGAATGAGCCTAATTTTATCGAAATCGGAGGTGAGGGAGGTATTCTGAATAATTACCAGATTTCCTAACCTGAATGATTCTCCACTTTATCAATTAATATTTCTGTTCATAGATTAGAACGACGCTTCTTTCTTGACAAATCTTGATTTTTATGCATCGATTGAGTGTATTTTCATCAAAATTTGAGATGGAGTCTTCTAAACATTTACTCATTTTTCATTTTAGATGTGAATGAAACAATTAGAAATGCATTATATGTACGAACCTCTTTACATATGCTTTCTTCTTCGAAAGTCTGTAGAAAGATGAGGGAAGTTTCTTTCCTTGATGAGATTATTAAATATTTATAACTATTTTTCTTACACCACACTGCACTGCAACTTCACTGCTAACTGCGAACTCACTTCTCTTCGTAGACTCACTGTCGTCGTTGCTTCGATTGTTGACAGGTTGACACGAGTCGCGCGTGTTGTCCTTCTCAAGCTCTGCGCGAATGGCTATTTATCTCATTTCGCTATCGTCGCGCGTCGGAAAATGTTGAAATTGTTTAGAATATTTATACACTTTTACATTTAACTTTGTTAATTTCACGTAAAGCAGCTTTTAGTATGCACTGATCTAGTGTAGTGCAAGCGACCGAATTCGCTATTGTGAATAGTACTGTGCAGCCCGATTACTGACACTACAGCATTCTATGAATAATACTACGCATTTATAAAATTACGTCATCTTCTATAGCAGTACTCGGAAATAGTTGCTTATTTCGAGCCAATTAGCCTTTTTGAAATGCCGCCTACTTTTCCCCCGCTGCTTACTATACTGTTCAACGCTCGACGGCCGAGTCGCCGCTCTGAATCGCGCGCGGACCACTGTTGCCAGGTCTCCAGATTTCGACTGGAGACTCCAGTTTTCGGTACCAATCTCCAGTTCTCTAGCAGAGAGGAAAAATCTCCAGTTTTTCGCTCGCGTGGAGTATTTATTCTTGCATATTTAACAAATGTTATTCAAGACATGATTCTGAACTACATTCATTAGATTTTAGCCATCGATCGGATACCTTGCGTGATGCTATAATGCCGTCCGTGCTGTAACTTTGAACTTAAAACTGGAAAAGTATTAATGATAAATAACTTTATTAAAGTATTTTGAAAAACTCTTGCTATCAGCTACTAGATTCTGGAATCTAAAATATAATGTTCCATTAAAAAAAATCGATTTGATCTTGACTTGACCTTAACAACGTCACCCAAAGCCAAATCAATGGGTCCTTCTTATGTCCCCCTCCGAACCATACAATTTTTGTTAAAAACATTTTTCCGTATTTCGAAAAATTTTAATGCACTTTAAAATGGGACACCTTGTATATAATGGGGTTTTACATCATAAGATGCGCAAGGAAATGCGTAAGCTATACAACAGTGCTTGGAAACACGTGCATGTGTGCAAGGTGCATATTGGGCCAATTATTGAAACACCGCCTTCTTTTCTCCTACCGCCTACTACCGTTCAACGCTCGACGGTCGAGCCGATCCGCCTCGCCGGATCGCGAGCGAACGTGTATCTCTGGAGCGTCGCACTATAAGAAATGGGGTGATCCCGATTGATCACGGCTCGATTGGACACCACCAATCACAGCGACCGGTGCTTAGGAGCTTTGTAATCTCAAGCGCTGTGAGTGGCTCGTGTCCAATTGAGCCGTGTCCAATTGAGCCGTGTCCAACTGGGTGCCACTCATAAGAAATATGCTGCGACCGTACTTTCCAGCAAATATTCATTACTAGGGCTAAGAAATTCTTGCGCGATTCCGTGTCGCGCGCGGTGCATCACTGCGTGCGAGTGAGTCGAACACTCGCGCGATAGATAGGTGCGGTCTGATAACGTTTTTTCAACGAAGAGTCCGTAATGCTGATGAGTATGTTATATCGAATCATTATTGTTTGTGGTATTTTTGCCACTGTATACAGGGCTTAACGTATGTACTTCTCTATGTTCTTTTGCCACACGCAGTTTACGAGAAATCATTGTTTAAAATTTAAAGTATTCATGTGCTATATGATATCTAATTAGTAATATTGAGCAGCAAACGTGATCGAGCAGATTTTATGCGTGGCTAGAATACATATTCATTTTTATTCACTTTACAGAGTCAGCACGTACGTACTTCGCATGAATATTTTAAACAAAGATTTTTTGTAAACTTTTGATCATTGGTAAAAACGAATGATATATCATCTATCTTTTTTAACTAACTTCTCATACCGTTCATCTATTTCTCTGTATAACGTTTATACGGCTCGGTTATGCTGGATTCACACTGCGTCCGATTTGCATCGCACGACGCTCTGCAATCAATCAGAAAGCAGGATTGCGATGAAACGAAGCAAAATTCATCGGAATCCTGTTTTCTGATTGGTTACAGAGCGTCGTACGACGCACATCGGATGCAGTGTGAATCCAGCATTATTCCGAAGTTATACATTGATACATGAAACTGGCCAATCACAGTCGTTCCATTCTTCAGAGTAATAGCTATGATTAGTCAGGTTGATAACATCGATGTTATAACTTCGGCGTAAATCGAGCTGTATAAACGTAGTTTATGTTTGTTCAGCATCAGATAAGAACATGTACAAGTACTGACAAATCTGACAATAGTTTGTTCTTTATTGAAGAATTCTCAGAATTGTTGCACACGGTGCAATAAGTTCAGAAAGTTCATCGTAACAGATCTATTGTTTCTTTCCGAACGCACTCATATCAGTGAGGCCCTGTTAAAGTCACTAGATTTATAAAGTACCGCAATTATTCCGCCATTTTGGCTACAACATGCGGTTCATTCAAAACGTTCTGAAAATGAGTACTATTTACACTTTTCGACGCCATTTTGGCTCCAAATCCTTATACATTGGTCTTATGGATTGCGGTATTTTATAATTCTAGTGACTTTAGGCCCTGTCTGAGTGGCCCGCCATCTCCCAGAAAATCGAGCAACTACTATTACACACAATTCATCTGTTTATCAACCCGAGTCTTCGTTGACAAGAAAATTTACGTGATTTTCAGAGATTAATAAATATATTTTTTTCTAAGCTTTTAATCTCAGTTCTGTAAACTCAGTATTGTTTGTGCACATTATGCGGTGAGTGGTGCAGTATCGTTTGCTCCATACGAGCTATACAACTTTTGTAATCTAGATCATTGAACAGCTCTACGTGTTGAAAAGATGTAAGTTTTTAACTTTTTTTCCGAATTTAGTACAAATCTATTGCACCACGACAGAATTTTGCATCTATTTTAACCCTGTAAAAGGATTTTTTATTCCGTTAAGTAAATTCGAAGATGTAAATTGATCTGCAAAATACCGACAATTTGGCCACTCCAGCATCCCCGGGTGGCACCCAGTTGGACACGGGCCACTCACAGCGCTTAAGACTACAAAGCTCCTAAGCACCGGTCGCTGTGATTGGTGGTGTCCAATCGAGCCGTGATCAATCGGAATTACTCCGTCCGCTTGACGTCCCTCTTTATTTATTTTTTCATTTTTTAATTCTTTTACTTTACTAGAGGTATATATAGCCTTTTTCCTTCTTTTTGGGTCCCGAATCATTTCTTGAAGTATTGCGGGCGATTTTCCGGACACTCTGTATACGACGAATGATGGAAACAGGCGAGAAAGCATTCTCGATCGCTTGTATGGCGATCATGCGATGTCAAGCAATCAAAGCGAGACGGACGAGTTTTCTTGCTGTCTTGTTCGCTCTCAGCGCGCTGTGAAGGACGAATCCTCGCTGTCTTATTCGCTTTGCGTGAAAGCTCGCCAGCGCGGCATAGCCGGATCGTGGACAACGAACGCGACGTCAGTTGGTGATAGTAGAGTAGTCTCGTGAGACCACTCGAGGGGTTCGGTCGTGTTTCCTTCCGTCTCTGGTGTTGCATCACCTCGAATATATTTTTGAAAAGCCGGCTTTAACTGTGCATTGCATTACAATATTTTTCAACGAGTTATTTAACAATGAAGTAAACACGATTTCTTTTACTCAATGTTGAATAACTTTTCAATGTTGAATATCACTTCGAGAAGCGACATATAAAGACTCGCGATTATAAGCGTACAAATTTGTAATCATGAGATAAACCATTATCAATAATAAGATACTTACATACGCAATCTGATACTGAAATTATTAAAACTATTAATAGAATCCAACAGGGCGAATGAAAGGACGACGTGGTAATCAGAACGCAAAGTAATAGAATAAATATTCTTATTATTCTTTTATTTCGTTAATCCAAAAATTGAACGTTTCGACTCACTTTGGAGTCCTCAGCAATTATAAAATATATGTCATTCCTTTGTAAGTCTCATTTGAATCACTAACTTTGCAGACTCGTTGCAAAAATCTATTAAACGTTAAATTAAAGAATAACTACATAGATTAAGACAAGATTTAAAAAATTTTTAATTTTTCCTAGATATTCGTAGTGGGATATATAGAGTGGCGTTATTTGAGAGAGCAAGATTTCTAAGCTTTTCATACAATGCCGTTCTACGTCCCACAAATACCTATGACAAACTAATAATTTTTAAGGCTTGTCTCAATCTATGTAGATTTTCCTAAAAGTTTTTCGCCAGGGAAGATTACATTCTAAATTGAACTGAAATTATTTTAAACTTAATAACTTTAACAATGAGAAATTAACGTATAATTGTCAAATAAATCAAAAACATTAAAATATTGAAAAATTATAAAATATTTTCTTTTTTATGGTACTCAAATGCTAAATCCTGTTTTATCTTTCACATTCTATTATACATTCTAGATTTATCGACTTAATACATTTCTGATAAAACAGTGATTACGGCTGCGGTCCACTTGACGCTACAAACGCTTCGAAGCGTTCTTTGATTAGTCAATTCGTAAAATTCGTTGTTCTGATTGGTCGCTCAAACGCTTCGAAGAGTTTGTAGCGTCAAGTGGACCGCAGCCTACATGAGGTAAAA
The DNA here is from genome assembly GCF_001594075.2 of Trachymyrmex cornetzi. Lineage (NCBI taxonomy): Eukaryota > Metazoa > Arthropoda > Insecta > Hymenoptera > Formicidae > Trachymyrmex > Trachymyrmex cornetzi. The sequence continues at coordinate 26,516 of NW_017297070.1, forward strand.
TTGGGTGGCACCCAGTTGGACACGGCTCAATTGGACACTAGCCACTCACAGCGCTTGAGACTACAAAGCTCCTAAGCACCGGTCGCTGTGATTGGTGGTGTCCAATCGAGCCGTGGTCAATCAGAATCACCCCGGTAAAATTTATTTTTGGAGCAGCCAAAGCATTCGATAATGACAACGCTCTACAATTACCTCCGGGCCCTTTTTATACCACCGAAAATTTACCCAGGGTTGTCGGTCTTTAATAGTATCTCGTCGGTGGAACCGTGTAGAACCAGTGTGACATTTAAAATTTGAAAATAAAAGTCAAGCGGGAACAGGATTTTAGCATAATAATGATGCAATGTACACCATGGTGTGCATCATTTTAGTGTAGTGCAGCGGGAGGGCTCCGATTGCACACATCGCATATTGCACACATGTATTGCTGATTGGCCAATTTAAAAATAAAATAATCTCATTGGCAAAACAGTAAAAAATTACTAGGCACCAGTTGATATGAGTGGTGTGTACAATCAGAACTGTAGGCAAACGGGATTCTCCCACTGTAACAGGCACTGTAGCTGAGTGTAGCGCTTACACGCAACTGATGCACTGAATTATATGTACACTGGAATGGGCATCGAGAAAAATTCGTGGCCGCAATTGATCAGCCGCCATTTTGGCTAGGTCGCTTGAGCGAATCAGAAGCGTGCGCGTTGCGATCGATGTATCGATCGATATACTATCAATGTATGGAAATCTATATGGACATGAATGGTATATAAAAAATAATGTCACTTCAACTATTTTTACCTATGAAATGAAAGGCCCTTTTTACTTCTCTGCCCACACCCAGGCACATAGCAACACTTCATGTTGATGCTTTGTAGACAGTCACGCTATTTTATAATCCTTCAAATATAACCTCACACACGATAATCTTGCTGACATACACGTCTTACTTCTTCTTCGCGTAAGAATATGCAGAATACGAAAGTCTAAGGGTGATGTCCCATGCAGCGGATCGTGCGTAAGCGGATTCGCGTATCGCCAATCACAGAATCATTCTCTTAGATCTGTTTGCGAAATTTGATCGTCCATTGCGTCACGTCGCGACGCGAAAGAGAGAAAGAGAGGGGTATAAACTTCACTCTTTCGCGTCGCGTCGTGACGCGATGGACGACGCGACGCGTGGCGCCCTCAGTGGATACGTATTCTTATCTTAGAACATATACTACTGGAAGGGGAATTGCCTACCCGTATACCAAACGTGATGCCAACATGTGTGCGAGAGAGAAAGGTATAGAGTAATATTTGCGCAATGCGCATGCGTCAGTATCATCGTCTGTGTG
>NW_017297070.1:29199-29801 GCF_001594075.2 Trachymyrmex cornetzi
GAGTTGAATGCAATAGCTGACCGGTAAATGCCGGTAGTGGCAGAGAACACCCTCACCACCGCTGTATTGCTCAGGATATCGGATCTAAGAGTCGGTCGGTGCACCAGGAGTTGGATCAGGAGCAAAAAGCCCGAAATAATCAGTTCGCCGGGCTTTTATACGGTATTGTTGCTCCCGCTCGTATTGTTCCGGAATCATTCGGTGACTCTCGGCGTGGAACAATACGAGCGAGAGCTGCGGCGCTCGGCGTCGTTCGGCGACGCTCGGGTCTCGCGGCCTGAAATTATGTTTGCGTGATTTAAAATATATCGAGCGCACCGCGCTCTCATCGCATGCGGTGACCGGGGGTCACCGTAACGGCATCCGGCGAGTTGTTCCTGCCGGGGACGATGCATTTATGGGGGTGCATCGTTACATTCGTAACAAATGGCTATCAATTTGCAGAATTGATAAAGATTTTCTGAGCACAGCCACAAAATTGTGCTCTGATCATTTTGAAAAAGATGATATCATCTTTAAGGCCAAAGGTTCGATTTTGAAACCCAATGCTGTGCCATATATCTTTATCAAAAAGAGAAGAATACAAGTTATGAACGATGCAC
>NW_017297070.1:33265-33542 GCF_001594075.2 Trachymyrmex cornetzi
TATATATTAGTTATGTATATTATTGTATATATATTGTAAATATTAGTTATTGTATATGTATATATTGTATATATATTAGTAATTGTATATATTTTGTATATATTTTTAATTTTAAGTCACTTTCAAAAACTGTTGACAATATGATTAATAATAACTTTGTATATGTAATAGGCTGAACTTCCTGTCGTATTAAACGAGATTTTTCAACGAAAGAAGGGTGCAAGGAAAAAATATTCTGCTCAGTTGAGGACATTTGCTCTTACTTTACACTTTTACT
>NW_017297070.1:35595-48019 GCF_001594075.2 Trachymyrmex cornetzi
CCCTATTCTCCTTCCAGTAGTATATGTTCTAAGATTCTTATAGACTTTCGTATACGTTTCTTTTCAAGAATAGGGGCACAGCGCCCTTGTGGTCGCACACACCCGATTACCAATGGTGTTCATCTCGTGATTGTTAAGCGGAGAGCACAGACTCTTGCATAACGCATAAAACATGAAGCATAAAAACATCAACCAATCAGAGTCCTTTATTTCATGAAAAGGAAGGAAATAAAGAACTTTGATTGGTTCATTTTCTTATGCATTAGGCCCTGCACACAATAGAAGAAATAAAGAATAAACGATTTCAAACTATCAGAAACTGTGTATCCCGATGATCCGATTTCTGATAGGTTAAAATCGTCTAATCTTTATTCCTAATTCCTTATTTTTTCTATTGTGCGCAGGGCCTTATGTAAGGCCGGAATCAAACTATGCATTGAAGATTGAGATTATAGATTAAAGATTGAAATTTCACCAATGAGGACAAAGAAATTTTGGCTCCTTTTGTTCTGATTGGTCAAACTTCAATCTTTCAATCTTCAATTTTATTCTTCAATGCGTAGTCTGATTCAGATCTAATGCTGGATTCACACTGCATCCGATTTGCGTTGTATGACGCTCTGCAACCAATCAGAAAACAGGATTCCGATGTATTTTGCTTTGTATTATCGGAATCCTGTTTTCTGATTGGTTGCAGAGCGTCGTACGACGCAAATCGGATGCAGTGTGCATCCAGCATAAGAGTATGTGCTCCGTCTTAAGGTATATCCACACAAACTTGCATAGCCGCATAAACGTATGCAAAACGTAAATTTTCCTATTACATTTTACGTACGGGTTTATAAAAGAAACGCGATTGGATAATTTTCTTTATGCATACGTTTAAGGCCCGTCTACAATACACGGAGTAAGAAGTAAGAGTAAGAAATTGACCAATCACAGTCGAATGTGAGAAGAATAATCGACTGTGATTGGTCAATTTCTTACTCTTACTTCTTACTCCGTGTATTGTAGACGGGCCTTTATGCGACTATGCAGGTTTGTGTGGATATACCCTTAGGTTTTGCGCAATGGAAGAAATATTAGGAACAGGAATAAATATAATATTATGATTTCAGCCTACCAGATATCAGTTAACCGGAATACACGATTTCTGATACGTTGAAATCTTAGTATTTATTCCTATTCCTATATTTCGGGGGCACCCAATTGGACACGGCTCAATTGGACACGAGTCACTCACAGCGCTTGAGACTACAAAGCTCCTAAGCACTGGTCGCTGTGATTGATGGTGTCCAATCGAGCCGTGATCAATCGGGCTCACTCCTATATTTCCAATATTTCCTCCATTGTGCGCAGGGCCTTATATTGGAAAAATTTCGGATTAATTTCCGCGAGCGGATTTTGCTGTCGCCGTTTTTGCTAATTAATACGCAAAATTGTTCATTTTGTGTATATGTGCAGTTTACGAGATAAATACGAGATAATGAATGATAGATAAATGTGTCTAGTACAGGAAGCGGTGACGACTTGAGCCGTCACTTGAGTAACCTAGTGCCGTTAGTCGCCACAGATCGGCATAGGCCGCACAGGTCGATGTCGATAGTATTGTGGTCTGTCCGTGGCCGCGCTTGCGATGCGTCTACTTCTGTGGTGTGTTTCTGCACATGGCCGTGCCGCTTGGCGGATCTTTACATTGTTCCGTGGCATTCGGCAATTTGCCACTGGTAAACGTGTGTTTTACAACGAATTTTGTTTGCTGTTAACGGGAAATACGCGTTTCTCTCACTGAAATGTGTGGAAAGCTGATTTTCGTGACGCGAGAGATATTCGGTCAATGGAAAATGCACGACTATTTATCTTTCACGCTTTGTTACTTGCATGGGTTCTTATCACAGATCGTTTGGTATTTGTTTGACGCACCGCGGTCCGCGATGCGAATTGCTATTTCCTCGGAACGATTTCTCGTCGCGATCATCACTCTTCATGTATTTTTTTCCAAAGAAATTCAAAGTAATTGTACAGAGAGACATCGAGTACAATCATCACGCGATATTCAAGCATGAAAATGTCTCGAATTCTATGGAACACAATACATCTCACATTTTTTCTATTCTACAACTTTATAAGAATTTATTTCATCACACATGCAAATTAGTGATTCTTTCTCTGTTTCCATAATGATTATTCTTATCAGTCAATCTTGTACAAAAAAATTATTTTTTCAGTATATTTATGAACAGTAACAGTTTTTTTCTATCTAAAATAAAATTTTATGAATAATGAGTAGAATTTGTTCTGTTAAAATGATACATATATCTGTGCATGTTATTCTTAATAGGATATAATTTTTAGGATTGTATTTACTGTTTTTAAAAGAGTTGTATTACACTTCACATCCACCATGACTACATCCTCGGAAGATGTCCTGATGCAAGTGAGTCAAGTGCGTTATAAAAAAGGAGATGGTACCTTATATATAATGAACGAACGAATAGCATGGATGCTTGATAACAGAGATACTGTTTCTGTTAGCCATAAATATGCTGATATCAAATGTAAGATTTTAAGAAGTTTTGTATAAATTGCTGGTGCCTTACTATTTGTGTATACTATATATAACAAATTTATATAATTAGTTCAATAATGTGTTAGTTTATATACATATATGTATGTTATGTTTATTCATATATGTTATTGTGAAATAATATATGTAAATATATAAATTATATACCGATCAATAAACAAAATTATTGAGTCCTTCGCAGTGCAAAAAATATCACCAGAGGGAAAATCAAAAATACAACTACAGGTGGTGTTACATGATGGCACATCATCTACATTTCATTTTGTAAATAAAAATGGACAAGAAGCACAAATTAAAGATCGCGACGATGTAAAAGAGTTATTGCAACAGTTACTACCAAAATTTAAGCGGAAAGTTAATAAAGAGCTAGAAGAAAAAAATAGGTAAGATTAATTTAATTTAAGCTAATATTTGTGAAGAGTACTTCATGAATATAATTGATGAACAATTTATTTACAAATACATTCTTTTTTTAGAACTCTTCAAGAACATCCTATATTGCTTCAATTATATCGTGATCTAGTAATCACGCAAGTTATATCATCGGAAGAATTTTGGTCACAACATGCTGCAGAGTATACACAAGCTAAAAAGATACAACGTCAAGAGATAGGTGTTAATAGTGCTTTTCTGGTAATAATGTTTCCTTTTATAAAGATGTTAGATTTTTGCTTAACAGATAAATTATAAATAACGGATTAATCGAATTTTTAGGCAGATATCAAGCCACAAACTGATGGTTGCAATGGATTAAAATACAATTTAACTGTCGATGTGATAGAATGTATATTTAAGACTTATCCAGCTGTTAAAAGAAAACATCAAGAAAATGTGCCTCGTAAAATGTCAGAGTCGGATTTCTGGACAAAATTCTTTCAGTCACATTATTTTCACAGAGACCGTATCAATACTGGGACCAAGGATCTTTTTACCGAATGTGCCAAAATAGATGATCAAGAACTTAAGAAAGATCTTCAAACTGGGATAAATGATCCTTTGGTAGATATTACTTCCTTTGAAGATCAAACACTAGATGAAAATTATGGAAGTGGTTGTAGTAAAGCAGATAAAACATCTGGAAATATAGTACATCAAAATATGATCAAGAGATTTAATCAACATAGCATAATGGTTATGAAAGCTAGCACTGCCAAACAGTTGATACAAACCAATCAACCACAATTAAATGGATCTACACCATCTGCAAGTAAAATAGCAAACAACGAACCAGATGATGAACCAAAGACTAAAAAAGTACAACTTTCCATTCCATTTGATGCATTTATAATTTATGTTTGGTGGGATTGAGGATGACTTAATCTTTTTAAATACATTTTTACAGCGTAGAATACAAGAGAAGATAACTTATGATGATCTTGATAAGAGCTGTGACATAAATACAAATAATGGAGCACCGTTAAATCTAATGCATGTAGATAGATATTTGCATGGACCTATACCAGACTACGGAAGTACAGAACCAACTTCGGAAGAATTGTTCGTTACATTAAATCACTTAAAAAAAGAAGCTTCTGGATGGTTATCCAGTAGTATATTACCGCGACAAACAGCTACTTCTTTGGTTAGTCCAGCTGCGGCAGTATCAGCTTTAGGTGAATTAACACCTGGTGGATCTTTAATGAAAGGTTTCCGAGAAGAAAGTCTTGGACGTAAGAGTATATTCTTCATATTACAAATGATATAGTATATATAATTCACTTGCCTTAGCGCCGAGACGCTACTGTGTCTCCAGATATTCAGTAAATTATTATTAGTGACTTTGCATTCTTTAGTCAGTGTGAAATTTACGTATATATAGATATAAATACATAAGTATAGGTAAATAATTATGTAAATATGCATATTATAGAGCTAATACCGAAAGATTTAGAGAAGGAATTACGTAATGTGTATGTGTGTATATGTGAGTTGTTGAGACACTTTTGGCGAAGTTTTCCTCCGACAACGCCACAGCTTGAAGAAAAAGCAATCAGAATGCACGAAGCTTTACATAGATTTCATTCTGCTAAACTAAAACCCTTTGAAGTAAGTAAATGTTTATTTCATATATACAAATAAGCAGCATTTATTCATTTATACAAAATTCATTATTCTATAATATACGAATTCCTCATTTCTCCCAGGATCGTGTGCAAAGAGAATTCTCTGCGGTTAGTCAACACTTGACGAGTCATCTTAATCAGTTGTTAACTACCGCATATAGGAAGTTTGCGGTATGGCAACAGCGAAAAATGCAAATGAGGTAGCCCTTCATTAAGGTTTCCATAAAAGTAACGTAAATAAAGCAGCAATATTGGTCACATATTGCATTTCTTAATGTTACCGTAATTAGATATTAATGTCGATGTATTTTACAAGAAAAAAAACCAAAGCTATGCCGGGTCTATGCGTCCAAGTGCTACCACATACTATTTATTTTTTTTAACGCGATTATAACTTTTCAAAATTTCGTTTTTTAAACTTTTTTGCTTATAAGAAATACAGTTGTCAGCTTATTTATTTATTTTTATAGCAAATACATTTAAAAATGCACAGACATTCTAAAAATATCTTACATTCTAGAAAATGTGTTTATAAATTTATATAAGAAAATTATATAGTTACATACAGTTATCTATCATCTATAATATGCGACTTTTTTAGTTCAACTTATAAGAGAGATGGGCGATTACAAATATTGTATGATATCAAAGTAACTGTGATACCGCCACTGTACAATCAAGTTTGTTAAAAAGTTAGTTAATTCGTTTTGATGTCTTCGTGATTACAATTTGTATCGATTCTGTTTTATTGATTCATACACAATACTTTGTTGCTATTTATTTATTTATTTATTTATTATTTGATTTCTGCTTATTTTCGTATAATATGTGAAGGTTGAAACTATAGACATATAAGGTAGACCTAGCATCCGTATACTTTTCTATAGTATATGCTGTGTTTGGCAGGAAGATGCGAGGCAAAATATCGGGGCAACTTGTCCTTCTCTGCGCGCGCATCTTGACAATTTTGACAAAATCAAAATGGCTGCCTACGTTAGAATTGTCTGTATTCTTTGCACCCATTATTAATAACTGTTAGTATTGCGTTTTTTTGTAAAAAAAAATTGAATATGAAGACATGCAACGCATGTGGGCATCAAAAGAAATTTGGAGAACAGGAAAAAATATTCTTTCACACGTAAGTAAAACATTTTAACCTCTACTTATGTACATGCATACAATACGTACAACATATGCTTCATTTACGTGTGACAGAATATTTTTTCCTTGTCCATCAGAATACTGGGTGACGCGAAGTAATACAATTATAACAATGGACAAAGAATACAGACAATCCTAACTTAGTCAGCCATTTTGATCTTGTCAAGAATATCAAGATGCACGCGCAGAGAAAGACAGGTTGCTCCGATATTTTGCTTCTCACCGTTCTGCCAAACCCCAACATATACTATAGATGCTGGGTCTATCTTATATGTCTATGGTTGAAACGATCCTTTTTGTAGTTGCGATTGAGTCAATACATTTAAATTTAAATCTCTAGATGTCTCAACGAAGTTGTAGATTTCCTATCATTTATTCTACCAAGGATACAGTGGCATTGGTATACTTTATGATATCTGCGATATACTCAACTAAGTGACTTAATTATTGAATCCTATTTTTCTCTTGTGCTATTTTAGGATATTGCCAGGTATGGCAATCTGTTAGTTTTTGTAAACTACTTACTTGGTCTTTACCGTAGCCATAAAATTTGGCAGTGTAAGAATATAAGTGGTACCTATATTTCTCAATTGATTGACACTATTATAATTATTATTTAAGGACCAGCAGTAGTGATGAGAAAACTCATTTACACCTTATTTACTGTGCAGATAACATGTCTGCATTCCACCATGTATTTGACCTTGTAGAAAAAATATTTTGTCATGAAACTTGTTTCTTTACTTATATTTTACGAAACTATAAAGCCTTCTAAAGAGACAAATTTTGAAATTTTATTCTTAAAGATATAGTATAATAAATAAAATTATCTGTTTGTTACTCATGGTAGGGATATAAAATTTGCGAGGTACCATATTTTGTCTCGTAGAAACTATCTCGTTATGATTTTTTTCGGCTTTTATAAAGTTGCAAAGGTGCATATAGAACACGGATTTTCCAATTTAAGTAGTTTAAACAATAAAATTTGCACCTCAATTGCACTATAAAGCAAATCAAGTGAAATATTGAATTTTTATTGTACCCTTTTTTCCAAAAAAAAAGAAAATGCTCTGTACGCGTCTTTAATCGATTTTCCTGAATGTGAATATCATAATTATATTGTGATTTTCTCAATATTATAGCTATAATTTAAGATGAAAGAAATTTGTTTTCGACAGAGATCTCCACCAAGACTCCTACCGCCCTAAGAGCCGGTTGTTCCATCTTCGAATAAACTACGCGTAACTTATCTGCTGGATAAACAAAAGAGTAAGAGCATAAGAGAGTAAGATAGTGAGCTGAAATTTAACGAAAGGTGGAACAACTCAGTCTAAGTAGTAAAATATATTCTTACATTATGATTATAATAAATATTATTGTGATGACGAATTTTCAATATCACACCTGGATCTTCTCTTTTACCCTACTCATTTTGAATACATATATCTCTCCCTTACTTTAAAAGTGATATTCAAAAAATTTGATTTTCAAGTTATTACTACATGGGGTGTATTCCCATTTGCTGATTTCCAGTATAGTATCCAGTAACCGCTATATTGTATTACTGGGAGAAGCGTTTTCTTTCTCTAGTAAAAAGATCCAGTAAAATCATAACCTAAATTCGTACGTGCTTCCACGTGCTTCAGAGAATCGTTTTCTCGGGCGTGTTTAATTTGCGATTAAGCAGAGAGGTATTGTGTTTTTATATTTGTTTCAGTTTTGTTGTATTGTTTAATTAGTTGATGCTGTTATTAATTGTTTTCATTGTTAGTGGCTGATTTATCAAATAATATTATCCACATGTATAAGTTTTTAAAAAATTTTAAAAATGGTTAACAAACATGAAATTTATACAATTTACAAGAAATCAACTAGTAACAATGAAAACGATTAATAACAGCATCAACTAATTAAACAATACAACAAAACTGAAACAAATATAAAAACACAATATCTTTCTGCTTAATCGCAGATTAAACACGTCCGAGAAAACAATTCTCTGAAGCACGTGGAAGCACAATACCTCTCTGCTTAATCGCAAATTAAACACGCCCGAGAAAACGATTCTCTGAAGCACGTGGAAACACGTACGAATTTAGGTTATGATTTTACTGGATTTTTTTACTAGAGAAAGGAAACGCTTCTCCCAGTAATACAATATGGCGGTTACTGGATACTATACTGGAAATTAGCAAATGGGAACACCCAGTATATACAGTAGCGCAATTCTAGGGCCGTGGTCCAATTCATGCTGACAACGCTCATGAGGCATCGTTTGTCTTCGTTTAACATTTGACAAACAACAAGGATGAAATGATTTTTAAGCGTTGTGAGCGTGAATCGGACCGCGGCCTAGATTTAAGCGGGCGCAAAATTGAACTACACGTGCGCAAACTAAGGAGGTAACCAATCACGTAACTGACTGTCGCACTTCTTCCTATTTCTCTATAGCGCTTTCTTTTTAAAATGCCATTAAATGTCCAATCGCCAATAGACATCTTAAGCTGACTTTTCATACGCAGCACGCTGCGGCAACAATTCGTAGCTATTGCTGACTTCACACTACATCCGATGTGCGTCATACGTTGACTCTGCAACCAATTAGAAAAATCGTATCATCGATACGAAGCAAAATCCTGTTTTCTGATTGATTGTAGAGTCGTACAACGAACGTCGGATGCAGTGATGCACATCTGGCTCCCAGGCAACACGAGAATCATCCCCCTCCCCACTCTCGCTGTCTCGCTCCCTCTCGCGCAGCGGCTGTGGGGGGGATGATTCTCGTGTTGCCGGGGAACCAAATGTGCACCACTGGTCGGATGCAGTGTGAATCCAGTATATTGGTTAAAAATTTTACATGAGATGACGCACTTCCGACGCAAAATACATTTTGCCGCATCTCATTGAAGTTCAATCGAACGAACAACGAGCAGCAAAGAATTCGAAGCCGAGAAAGTGCAATATTTGCAAAAAATGTGAAAATTGAGTACATTTATAATGAGTACATACAATGAGTACATTTTTATTAAGATTTAAAATGATTGCTCTAAATTCTAAATAATTACCTGAAATAATAGTTGTCCAAATTGTAACTGCACTAACAATTGCCATATAATCATAAGTTTTTTAGCTTTTTAAGTTTTCCATATTAATTTTCGAGCCGAGCAAATAAAAGACACATATTTGAGGTTAAACTTTAATACATATGCTATTACTTTAATACATATACATTGCTGTTATTCCTTTTCATGCGCAGCAAATGCAACGGAAGCAGTTATGAAAAATTGGCATCACGTGACATTTTTGCTGCCGCAGCGTGCTGCGCATGAAAAGACACCTTTAAGATGTAATTCACGCAGCGAGAAAATCGCCGCGAATGAAGGTCACGTGATCATTCGTTGTTCGCTGAAATTTTTCAGTTTTTAGCGAATGTTCGTGAATATTCGACATCAAGTTACAAATCTGGAGACACTGGTAGTGTCTCGGCGCTAATCTACATAAACGGCTATGTAAAGATCGTCTATATGTAAAATGGAAATAATAAATGTAATTAAAGAAGAAAAACTGTACATATTCAAATTAATTAGGACATCGCACATGTTCGCATTGTATAAAATTATTAATTATAACCTATAAATAATATATTATGTAAACCTACAAAATACAAACACGGTCAATTGAAATATAGCTGCAACAGCAACTGCTTTCCTTCGTACATTTATTTGGTAAAAATATACTGACATTCCAATCAGAAATGATAATGGAATCGATATCGATTTGATGTTTTCGATGTCAAATCGACGTCGATTCGATGTCGATTCCATTATCATTTCTGATTGGGATACAGGGTTGGAAAATTTAGCGCTGCGAGAGGTTTCTTACATTTCCTACGTATAAAACGTATAATATCGTATAAAATGTATAAAATGTATTATATACGTTAAAATTCTAAAACCCACTTCAAATGAAATACACTACAGTGAGTACTGCATAATTAGACCACTAGATCAGTTAATATTCATCTTAAAGTTGCCTTTTTGATTTATATATCTTCTTATTGATCCAACAGGTGCTGGATCTTTATAGTGGTATATGATATACCATGCATGATTTCATTATTTTGTAACAATGTACCCCATAATCACATTGTTCCCGGCAGAACATCCCGCCGGATGCCGCCGCTGAGGGACCTCTGGTCACTCGCGGCAATGAGGGCGCGATGCGCCCGAAATATTTTAAAGCGAAAAACATAATTCACAGGTCGCAGCCGTCCCGCCGAGAAACACCGAACGCGTACGAGACGCGCCGAACTAAGACGTCTCCCGCTCGCATTGTTCAACCAACGGAGATCGCCGAACGACTCCGGAACAATACGAGCGGGAGCAACAAGCGATTATGTAAACCGTGCGATCGCAAACATCGTGGCCAAAAACGCTCTAGAGCCTTCTTGGTAAAAACCGCCTTATCCGATTCCGAATCCGACTCCGTTTCTCGCTCGACCTACAGCACTAGTACAGCGGTCCAGAATTCTGGGTCACTGCTGAGTTTTCTCGGCCCGCCGCAGTTCAGCATTCAAAAGACCGACGCACGATAGGCGAGCTCGCTAAGGGTGAGGATCCTCCCCCTTGTTGGGGGTTCTCGCCCGCCGATTCGCGCCTCCGTCGTCTCTCGCGACTTCGGTCGCCGATACCGGCTCGGGGCCGCTGTCACCAAGACGTTAGACCAGGGGTAGAGAATTCTCTGCCTTCACCGAGGGTTCTCGGACGTCGCGACATGCCCTACAGGCCAGCATAACGCACAGACCATCCAGCCTGCGCCGCAATCCCTCCTCGTCCGATCCTTGGCGTACGCCAGCGTCGCGCCCGTAATCTTAGTCGCGTCGGAGATAGCCGTGCTGCCGCACCGGGCACCTTGTACATATATACATACACATCCATCGTTGTGCATACCTCGAACATCACACACGCACACGCACACCGGCGCACACGCACACACACACCCACATACACACACGCACGCGCACACGCGCGCGCGCGCACACACACACACACACACACACACACACACACACACACTGTATAGATCATTTAATAAATATATATTGTATTGTCTCATATACATCGATTATATATATTCGCATCTCCCTCTCCCGCCGAACCTCTTTTACGCTCCGTCCGCATTACGACCATAAGCACGAGTCGGCGAGCTAGTCCGCGCATAAAAGTAAGGTTGTTTCAATTTCATTTGCGATAGCTACAACAGGCCGCTTTAAATTCACGAAAATAATAAGCGTTAAAGCAGAGTTGGAACAGATACCGTTTAAAAGATATCTAGTTATAGGTATAAGTATTGTATGGAAAAAGTATTTAGATATAAGTACAGATACATTTTTTCATAATTACCTAAGTATAGATACCGATACAAGAAAAAAGTATCCGAAAAATTAGGTACTTTTTAGGTACTTAAAAAAAAACGAAGGAAAGAAAAATAGAGAAGAACGAAAAAATGGAGAAAAAAAGAAAAGAAAAAGATATAAGCAGCGTAAAATATATACTACAAATTAAAACAAACAAATTTTATTTGTTTGTTTTAATACATAAAAGAATGTCTCGATGATGAAAAATCGAAAACAAGCTGCGTATAGACTAATTTTATTTTATATAAATCTACTACTTACATACGTAGGTACTAAAAAAAAGGTTTGGATTTGGATAATGAAAATTGTAATCGTACGTACGTCATCGCGAAGGATTATCGATAGGGACAGCGTGGCAAACTGGTTTCGTGACGCTGTCTCCTCAGGAGGTCACTCATGTAATTTTTCCCCTATGGTAGAAACGTAAAAGATGAAAATTTTTTATCAGCATACATACATACTGTGACGTGACATTTTGTCCGTCACTGTGCGGACTTGTCGATGGCGGACTCGCGCTTCCTACCGGCTCGAAGGGCGAGCGCGTAGGCGAGCGCGCACGCGAGCGCGCGTGCAAACGCACCTGCGAACGTGCGTTAAAATTCGCGTCATTTAATTTACTTGGCAGATTTTATTCTTTTATATTAGCATCTCTTTTGCGTAATGATCAAGCGTATCAGGAAGCGTAGACGCGCCACGGATCACGCTCGGCAGCTACCGTGAAATGCCATTGTATCGCCGTGCCGTCTCGTCCGCCACCCTTGGAAGGAAGACCGAAGAAGGACAGGACTGGGAGGAAGAAAGAAAAAGAGCAGAGAGGAGAGCACATATCCGGGAGCTCGGATGAGCAGGTTGTACCATTTTATATCATTGCTTGTAACCGCTGTCGCATAAAAAGAGGGACCATACTTTCACCATGTACCCCTTGCAGAGCACCGGAGGAGGCCAGAATTCCCGGCCACCCTGGAGGGGCCGGACGGACGCCGTCGGGAGCCTAGGACCCGACGAGCGGGAAGGAAATCCATCCCGATCTCCTCCGCCAGGCCAGGAAGGGCAAGAGCCATGAATAAGGACGCCACCCTTGACAGGAATCCTCATTGCGCGCTCGCATGAGCGAGGATTCAAGGCCGCGCGAGCCTGCACGTCACGCGCGAATGCCGTGACACGCGGAAGCCAATCAGCTTGACTACCTCCCCCCGC
>NW_017297070.1:48263-51471 GCF_001594075.2 Trachymyrmex cornetzi
AGCTCGCACTGTAACGATAATCGGCGCAATGGCCGCCGTGTAGAACCGCGGAGCAGCGAGCCACGTGCCATCCTCCCGAGCTTGGGAATTATTAGCTGTCGCATTTCGAGAGTCAGAGTGAGGGGAGTCATATTCGCTGCCGAGTGGAAGTAACTTTGAGTCGTGTGGAGAGAATCGAGGGCCGAGTCGCGCTCGTTCCTTTCGCCACGGGAGAGTCACTGCCGGTTACCGAGTAGAGTAGAGCCGCGTAGAAACGCGCGGAGTAGTCACGTTGTCGAGTTTCGTCGGGTCGCGTAACGACGATTATTGTAATTGCGTGATCGTTTAGTATCGCGTCGCGTAGGCACGCTTTTTATAATCGTGCCGCCGCGCATTGTGCTGTCGCCTTGGGACGCGGATTGTCGCGTTGCCGAGTGAACTTCCGGTTGCGGTGTTACCAAGTAGAGTTCGTTTCCGGAATCCACGCTGTCGAGTAGAGTCGTGTCGCATAAAGGAGTTCGCTATAATCGCGTCGCACCATCGCGTGGCGTCGGCCGCGGGCCGGCGTTGCACGTCCGGGAGTCTGGTGGTACAGCGTGTACGGGTTCTGGCCGGCTGTCGAGGGGTGGGCGTTTGACACCATCGGAAGATACCGGGGGGAAGGTCGGGGCTCGTGCTGTAGCGTATGACCGGCGTCCGGCGTTAGGATTAAGTTAGCGGCTCTTTGTGCGAGTACCGAGAGTATCGAGCAGAGCGGAGGGGCGAAGCCCCGGAGAGTACTTGTAATTGCTTCACTGCTGTGATTTATCATACTTGCTTCATTACATTCCTGTCAAATATAATTGTTCTTATTATTACGCTTTCGCGTGGTTTATTCTTGTGGCCTATCTCTCTCGCCCTCCGATAAATTTCCCACACCCCTTGTGACCCACCCCCTGCCGTCGCGAAAACGTTACGGGCAAAGTGAGGAGATTTCGAAAAGAGTGGCACGTTCTCTCGTGCCTGGCGCCCAACTTAGAATAAGAATTATAATTTTGGCCGAAAAACCGCCTGGCTGTCGCAAAATTCTGCTACCGAGGGAGAGAAGATACTTTTGCGTACTTTGAGTACCGAGAACACGCGACGAAGTTGTGCCGTTGCTCGCGAGTACGGTTACAATACATAAAATTTTTCACTTTTCTCGACTCCGCCCTAAGAAAAAAATTTTTTTCCGATTGATCCCAAGCACCAAAGCTCTGTAGAGTTTATTATGAATGCAGAAAAAATCGCAGTTCGTCATGTTACAAATTGTTCTTCTCTATTCTTGTATATTCCTACATTCATAATAGACTCTATACAGCTTTAGTGCTCGGAACCAATCAAAGAAGACCGGCGTCACGTCATCAGTTTGTCATTCTTTTTCTATGAGGTTTTTTAGTTGCCAATTACTAAATACTGTAGGAACTAAAATTACTTAAGCATCCGGAAAAATAAGTTTTATAAAATTATATAATTTTATACTAGTTATATTGTTACATCCAAGCTCCGCATGCATGGAGCTAGGGGGGTGAACGGAACAGGAAACTTGTCTACCGTCGTCGTCGGATCCAAGCTCCGGATCGCAAGGGAGCGAGGGAGAAGACCGACTCGGACGGGAGGCACTTCGCTTTGTCCTTAGGCTCTCGAGGAGCCGGGGGTTTGAAGGGGGACGAAGTGGAAGCCTCGCTCGGGGTCGTCGCTCCGCTGAGCGGCTCCTCGAGGCGAACGCATACGCTAAAGGCTCAACTAGTTCAGTGTGCCGTAAGGGCACACTTCTATCCCAGATGTGCCAGTGCGTCCGAATGCCTTTATTTTCGGCTTTGGAAATAAATCCAAAGGGCGCCGGGGATAGGAGCAAGTGCAATCGCGGGTTAGACGTTATGGATGCAAGGAGATGTCCGATGAAATAAGAGAGAATAATTCCATCTTTCGATTAGTTTATAATTAAAATGAAAATTCTACAATTACATGCTTCGTCATTATCACTTCTCATGATAATAATGGATTGAACAAAAATATATGTATATATACGTGTATATGTGGGTGTGTAAAAGGGGTAAATTACGGAGAGGATAGCAAGAGAATAAAAAGGAAAGGGAGTTTTGGTGAGTGGATCTGAGAGGGTTTAGCTTGATTTTCTTTGGACGATGATAGTATTAACGCGGACACATCCGGTCGATAGAAGCAAACAATTATCGCGAGGGGGGCAACGACGGGGATTGAAGTTATAGCGTGAACAGACTGCGATATTTTATTTCCTTTTACGTGGGAATTAAAAAAGGAGTAAGAAAGAAAGAAAAAAATAAAAAGATTAAATAAAAATAAATGAATACCTAAAAAGAAACTAAATGAAATATTAAAATAAATTACTGAAAGAAAAACGAAGAGAAATTGGAGAATATCGACTTACTACTGAGATGCTCATCGGTGCGAGTTCTCCGGCCAGGATGTGCGAGGTTCTCTTCAGCACTGACTCTAAACTCTGAGCTTTACGGATTAATTTAGAAAAGAAATGTTTTATTTAGCGGGTCGACTCCGGGAAAAGATTCTGTCTGAGTCCGTTCGTCTGTCTCTGTGTCGACTTCGGAAAAGAAATGATGTGTTGACTTCGAAAAAATTATAGTTAGTGACGAAGAGCCATGGAGCCCCGGTTTATATACGGATTTTCTCTTGGTTGGTAGGGTTAGAATTAGGTGGTGGGACACTTTTCCGGGTTTTGGATTGGTCGAGATTGTGGGATGAGGAAAGGAGTCGGTTTTGTCTCAACAAGTGTCTTAATTTTACGATCTTTCTTAATTTATGAGAAAATGCACGTGCACCGATTAAGACGAGCGCACGTGCACTGTCGGCACGGGCCCGTCAAACATATCCCCTGGACGTCGCGTGCCACTTTTGAAACAACCTGACTTTGCGCGGATGTAGCTCGTCGGTCACGGGCTGCGGCCAGGGTCGCAAAGAGGTTCGGCCGGGAGGAGAGAGATGCAAGGCGGTAATAACGTAGCTAATACGGATTAGTGTGATAATATGATAATATATTCTGATATATATATTACAGAGTGTATGTGCTGTTTGTGTGTGTGTGTGTGCGTGTTGACACAATTTGTCGCGGCTGGTCTATTTGCTGACGGCGGTGTGCGTGTGTGTGTACAAAGCGTGTCGGTGTACGTGTGCGGTGTATATGTGTACGGTGTGTATGTGTACCTGCGGCGGG
>NW_017297070.1:51645-52991 GCF_001594075.2 Trachymyrmex cornetzi
TCCGACGGAGGCGGGTAAAAGCCAACCCCCTGGTTCTTGTCGAAGCCGGACGCGTATCGCGGAGAAGCGGAACTCGTCTCGGACGCCTTGTTGCAAGGCTCTCGGAGCGGTTGCTGCAGCTGGTCGGAAACGGCCGACAGAGGCAGGGCGAGCCCTACCGCCGCGGTGCAGCGAAACGGTCCGAGGAGCGAGCAATGAGCGGTGAGTCGGAGAGCGGAGTTGAATGCAATATCGGACCGGTAAATGCCGGTAGTGGCGAAGAATTCTCTCACCACCGCAGTATTGCTCAGGAAGTCGGATCTCTAGGAAGCGGTCGGTTTGTTAGGAGCTGGATCAGGAGCAAAAAGTCCGAAATAATCTTTCGCCGGGCTTTTATACTGTATTGTTGCTCCCGCTCGTATTGTTCCGGAATCATTCGGTGACTCTCGGCGTGGAACAATACGAGCGAGAGCTGCGGCGCTCGGCGTCCTTCGGCAACGCTCGGGTTTCGTAAGACTAGAAGTCTCGCGGCCTGGAATTATGTTTGCGTCTATAAAATGTGTCGAGCGCACCGCGCTCTCATCGCATACGGTGACCGGGGGTCACCGTAGCGGCATCCGGCGAGTTGGCCGGGAACGATGCACTTATGGGGGTACATCGTTACACTTTTATATTTTATGGTCGCGGACATCGTGAGAATCGTCCGCGACTTAGTTGTCAGAAAAATGTTTAGGCGGCAGTACTGACATTAATTGTCGTTTTTAACGCCGTTGTCTAAGGAGGGTGTCATCGGCGATGCATTAGCTCCCTGTGTTCACCGATTCCAACTTAATTTTATCTGACATTAATGGGGAAATACTGGAGTCTTTGCTTTTAATTTTTGTGGGAAAGAGATTTTTATTACTTTTTAACTGTTTTTAAGCATTGATAACTTCAGGTCTCCGTGAGAAAGAAAAAAAAGGAGCTGCGTGAATCCGTTGGACGTAACACCCTCATCCTTAGACAGATGTTGGAACTAACGGACACATTTGCAGGTCGAAGATGCGCACCCCTTTCTTTCGACAGTTTAGAATTGGTGCCGCATTTCAAGTATGCTAATATGTTTGTTCTTGTTTTAAGGAGGGAAGACTGACTATTTCGAATTTTGCTTCCCATTCTTTCGTCCTTATTCGTGTGGAGAATTGCGCGTTGTTACATTGAATGTGACGTAAAAGACAAAAATAAAGATTTTCAATCGGAGGATGGCTGGTTATGTCTACGCTAATGCGGTTACAACGTGACACGTTCTAGCATCCTGCTGCTTAACAGGCTTCCTCCTTGAACAGGGTAGGTATGAGGATTCTAACCCAAGTGGAGGCAAGGGGGGG
>NW_017297070.1:54852-55560 GCF_001594075.2 Trachymyrmex cornetzi
CCTCCTGTCCCCATCGCGCGCTATACTTACCATGTATACTTACCACCTCGCTCGCTGTTATGCATCTTTTTCCAACGCAGCTTTATCTTCTTCTCGAACGCAGCTTCTCGCACGCAAAGATTTATACATATATTTATATAATATGTATGGTTTATAGCAATAGTAAATGAAGTATTTTTTTCTAAAGTATACTCTAACAGAACATAGTTATTCTATTTAATAAGAGCGTGATGTAACGCGATACCGCGCGAATAAGGAACAAATAATTCTGACAACGAAGTAATCAGTATATATTTGTTTTATTTATAAGTATATTTATATGTATACAGGTATATGTATTTTTATTACTTATACATGCTGCTGTAGCTGTTGCTGCTGCTGCCTCTTCTCGAACGCAGCTTCTCGCACGCAAAAATATTCATATAATGTATGATTTATAGCATTAGTAAATGAAGTATTTTTTCTAAAGTATATTCTAACAGAACATAGTTCCTTATTCTATTCAATAAGAGCGCGCGTAATACGATACCGCGTGAATAAGGAAGGAAACAAATAATCGCGGACAACGGAGTAATCTGTATATATATTTACTTATAAGTATATTTATATGTATACAGTGATGGGAGAAAGTTCGGCAACGGTCAAATATCTTGGAAAATAATGCTTATGGAAAAAAATGTTCAATACAAAAGTTTTAGTATATCAAGT
>NW_017297070.1:55727-57534 GCF_001594075.2 Trachymyrmex cornetzi
CTGAGTTAAGAACCTTTAAAGTTTAAGTATCGCCGGCGCGTTACTAAGGTAAGCGCGCGCGCGCGCGCGCACAAACACACACACACACACACACACACACACACACACACACACACACACAAACGGGCGCGCACAAAACTCACTTTGATCAAGCATCTCGAAGAGGTGGATATCCGACCGTGCCACCTCCACGCAGTATACCTTAGATAACGCGCCGGCGATACTTAAACTTTAAAGGTTCGTAACTCAGGAAGATCTCAAGCAAAAAGGGTTTGTAACCAGTGTTTCGGAAACGTCTTGATACCAGCTTTAAGGATATGTAAGAGAAAATAGGTATTTCCATTTAAGATTTCAAAGTTGACCTTCACGGTGTCCTTCAAGGTCACATGAAGGTCATTTCAACATAACCATATAATAGACCACTTGATATACTAAAACTTTTGTATTGAACATTTTTTTCCATAAGCATTATTTTCCAAGATATTTGACCGTTGCCGAACTTTCTCCCATCACTGTATATGTGTGTGTGTGTATATGTATTTTTATTATTTAATTCTCCTCCGAATATAACTATAATGTTGTCAGCCTCCCAAAATTATATATGACGACGCGCTGTAATGAAAAAATAAATGAATAAGTCATCTATAGAGAAAACTTTTTCACAAGCAGATATAAATGAAATATTTACAGAACCTTCCGAGCCGCTTTCAAACATTATCCCCTCTATGGAACGTTATTGTATAAATCCGCAAACTTTTGTTCACCCTTTCCAGCATCTTTGTAAGTAAGTGAATCCATTATAAGGTCCTGACATGTTAAAATCGTTGATGATACTACACCATCGTCCACATATTCAATCTCACTTATTTGTTTCCTCGAACAAACCGGACAATAAGTAGTATTACCTGTTAACACATTTCGGAATCCAAGTTCCCGGTTGCGAACCAATTGCTCGATCGATAGACATTTACGGTTAGCCAGCCATTTTACGCAGACTGACTGCGCGATCCCCGTCAGTATTTATATTTTTCGTTCAACTACTACTCAACAATAGTAAAAAATGCAATGTTTGCGAAAACATGTCGCAACATGTTTAGCGATGACATCATTATTTTAACACGTGCAAAAGTGCACCCCTTACAATAAAAGACGCATCCGGTGATGACATCAATGTAATCTAATACAGTAAAATGCAACATTTGCAAACATATATAACTGCTTTGTCAGCGTAATATAAGAAATTTTTTCAAGGACATATTCGGGGATGACATCATCAATTTAACATCTGCAAAAATGCAACATTTGCAAATATCGTATACAACTGCTATGTTAGCGTAATATAAGAAATTTTTTCAAGGACATATTTTGTGGTAACATCAATGTAATATGATACAACACTTGCAAAAATGCAATTTCATCAAAATATAGCTGCTTTGTTAGCGTAATTTAAGATTTTTTCAGGAGCACTCTGATATCATTAATAAAAATAGCGCGCATAATGATATAAAAATGACAAAATTTAGACACATCGCGTCATTAGTCAATCTAACAGCACAAGTGACATGGAGCGTGATTTGATTGAGCAAGCTACCCTGCTTAATACAAGAGAAGGGGGTGATCCCGATTGACCACGTCTCGATTGGACACCACCAATCACCGGTGCTTAGGAGCTTTGTAGTCTCAAGCGCTGTGAGTGGCTCGTGTCCAATTGAGCCGTGTCCAACTTGGGTGCCACCCCAAGAGAAGAATATGTCGCGTGGGAACAACGTTGCGATGAATTTATAGAATCTCTGGAAGAGCAGAGCCG
>NW_017297070.1:58029-58346 GCF_001594075.2 Trachymyrmex cornetzi
GTACGACGGCGCTAACGTGAGATGCTTGTGTTGAACGAACAGCCGAAACAGACGAGAGATACATCTTTTATTGGAAAGATTACACCTGAAAAGAAACTCACTGCGTCCAACGTCGCATTTTTAAAATCATTGGGTTTCATCGTACGAAATGGTTGATATCTTGAATATTACCGGTGAGTCGATCTTTGACGACCGCACCGTCAAGATTGAGACTCACACGTACAATCCGTACGCCAACACTACGTTTGGACACAGCGATGAGATACGGATACCTATACAGCAGCAGGATTTGTACACGTTACCGTGCGATAGTTTTC
>NW_017297070.1:58866-62023 GCF_001594075.2 Trachymyrmex cornetzi
CGACCAAGCATTCATGGGCTGTCAAGATGGCGACTCGGCTTGAGAAGCCGCGATACGTTATCTTTGCTCTACAGACCGGCTGAAAGAATGTCATGTCACAAGATGTTAGCGTGTTCGACGATTGTAATATGAATAATGTGAAAATATATCTAAATTCAGATTTTTATCCGTATGGTGATTTAAATCTGGATTTTGGTAAAAAGAGGTACGCTGTCCTGTTTGACATGTATGCGCGTTTTCGTAAAGCATATTATGGAATCGATAGCTTCGAGACGCTGCTCAACGTACTATCGTTTATCGAGAAAGGACCTTTTGCAGTCATTGATTGCTCGCGACAAAACGAATCCGTCAAGAGCGCCACTGTGGACGTACGCATAGAATTTGACTGCAAGGAGAATGTGCCCGCCAATACTACCGCATATTGTCTCATCATACACGATCGTGTAATCGAATACTGTCCGTTGTTTAATGTAGTGCGCAAAATCATGTAAATTGCAACGTCAGGAAGTATCCTGAATATAAAAGAATGGAAAACCAGAGTGTGGAGCATTCTCGTAAAATTGCTCGTCATGGCCATACTAACGTTTGTGGATTTGCAAGGATTCATCGTTAACAAGAAATTTATTGTGAAGGAAGTAGCGGTGCTGAGAGGGGGAACCATTCTCACACACTATATTTTTTCACATCCTATGCCATGGCATTTTCTGACGAGATTCGACAAATCTTGCGCTTTCTGGTTGAGTACTTATCACTATGGATTGCGGTGGGATGACGGGATGGTCCCTTACAGCATGGCGAGACGTTTAATTACGGAAGCTGTGTTAGAAGAAGATGAAGCTGTCGTATATGTCAAGGGACACGAAAAACGAGGATGGTTAGCTGATATGCTCAACACTGATGATATCATTGTCGAAACTCTGGATGCGCATTATAAAGATGTAGAATCGCTACGTAATCTAGATGATTGTAATACTATACGATGCGGAAAACACGTAAAGAATTATGTTTTACAAAATGTATTTAAGATATTTAACTGGTGGTCGCGACACCAGGAAGAATTGTAAGATTCTTTTAAAAATAAATGTATGTTATCTTACATTAATATGTTTATTTCTATTACCCTTATACCTGTAGACATTTAAATAAATATGGCAGATAGATGTTGAAATGAACTGATAGCGGTTCGATATCAGTTCGATAGCTATTTACAGTGAACCAATAGCTGTTTGAAAGCTGTTTATAGCTGTTAAATATCAGTCCGATAGCTGTTTACAGCGTACCGATGGCTGTTTATAGTGGTTTTGATAGCAGTTCGGTATCGATTCGATATTGGTTCGATATCAGTTCGATAACAGTTCGATAGCCGTTTGATAGCGGTTTGCTAGCCGTTTGATAGCGGTTTGATAGCCGTTTGATAGCAGCTTGATAGCTGTTTATAGCTGTTAAATATCAGTCTAATAGCTGTTTGATAGCGGTTAGATATAAGTCTAATTGCTCTTCAATGCGAAGAGCTGCAACGGATAAAAATGCGAAGAGCTGCAACGGATAAAATTGCTGAGGTGATGTAATCTTTCGAGCGCGCGATATACCTTTGGCCGAGGCATTGTACTTTCGTCGCTGATATAAAACGTTGGTGATATAAGTATAACAGATAAATGCTGAAGTTTCTTCATGGAATCTCGGATGTGAGATATACTTTTCGGCTGAGATATAAACTTCTGCACGTGGTAGTATACGTTTCGGCTGAGGTACAAACTTTTGCACGTGGTAGTATACGTTTCGGCTGAGGTACAAACTTTTGCACGTGGTGCTATACTTTTCGGTTGAGGTATAAACTTTTGCACGTGGTACTTGGTCGGAGGATTCTTTTCAAAATGATATCTCTGTCACGTACATTTTTACTATAAATTGTCGAACAGCCTCCACGGTCCCGTCAATTTGCTTGTCGAGTTGCTTGTCGAATTAGTTCATCAGTCTGTTAGTAGATCTTTTAGTAAATCTATCATGGCTAACATTAATAATTTACTAGGGTGCGCGCATTACAATAACGTGCAGGCGCAGCAGTTGGTGCAGAAATCTAATGAGTTAATCGAAAGTGCGCGCAATTTGCAGCGGGAGGCTGCAGAGACAAATATGTGTATGCCCAATGGGCTTGAAGCTGCGATAGATATTCGCAACGATAATGAGCTGATGGAGAAAACGTAAGTACAATATTATTAATTCAGCAATTAGTAGTGATTCGGGCGAGATGAGAATATTTTAACAGTTATTTCTATCATGACTAGATCTCGGTATCAATATTTTCTCATCTTGAGTCGAGATTATATATGATTTAAATGAGATGAGAAAATTTTCAGAACAATATTTCGATATTCTCGCCAATCATAGTGCAAATTCCCAGTGTCTCTTTTATTTGCATTTTCATATTTTTACTCTTTTGTTGCAGATACGGTACCGCTGATGTCGTTATACATTTAAACGACGTCATGGAAGTCTTATCGGACTTGGTGGGACGTACCACCGCAGATATAAGGAGACTCAATAGACGATTGAACAGGCGGCGGAGGAGAGATGACGAGCCTGATGATGATATTACGTTCGTTCTGCAGCAGCAGCGGCGGCAGCAGCAGCAGCTACAGCAACATGTATAAATAATAAAAATACATATACATATAAATAAGTAAATATACATATATACATATACATATATGCATATAAATAAATAAATATACATATATAAATTACTCTGTTGTCCGCGATTATTTGTTTCCTTCCTTATTCACGCGGTTTCGTGTTACGCGCGCTCTTATTAAATAGAATAAGGAACTATGTTCTGTTAGAATATACTTTAGAAAAAAATACTTCATTTACTAATGCTATAAATCATACATTATATGAATATTTTGCGTGCGAGAAGCTGCGTTCGAGAAGAAAAGCAGCAGCAGCTACAGCAGCATGTATAAATAATAATAATAAATAAAATAAATACACTGATTACTTCGTTGTCAGAATTATTTGTTTCCTTCCTTATTCGCGCGGTATCGCGTTACATCGCGCTCTTATTAAATAGAATAAGGAACTATGTTCTGTTAGAGTATACTTTAGAAAAAAATATTTCATTTACTATTGCTATAAACCATACATATTATATAAATAT
>NW_017297071.1:0-524 GCF_001594075.2 Trachymyrmex cornetzi
AAACATTATCACAAAATTGCGTTACCTTGCTCAATTTAAGTGTTACCACAAAAAATTAAAGAATTAACCGTATAAAATGAAAAAATTTAATTTAAAAAAAAAATTTTTCGTGTAAAAACACTTGGCGCTGCCAGATAAAGTAAGAAAAACTATAAGAACAATTTAAAATTGGAATGGTAATTAATAAAAATAAATAATAACAGATAATTGTATATAATTTAAAAGTAATAATAATTATTGTAATATACTCGTATATATAATTGTAATATAATTTAAAAATAATAATAAAAGTAATAAATGTATAAACCATATTCTAGATATAGTAAGCAACTTTACTTCATTTCATTGGGACGCTTACTACATAAAGAGATAATTGTATATAATTTAAAAGTAATAATAATTATTGTAATATACTCGTATATATAATTGTAATATAATTTAAAAATAATAATAAAAGTAATAAATGTATAAACCATATTCTAGATATAGTAAGCAACTTTACTTCATTTCATTGGGACGCTTAC
>NW_017297072.1:0-951 GCF_001594075.2 Trachymyrmex cornetzi
GATGTACCAGTGCGTTCGATGCCCATATTTTCGGGCTTGGAAATGAATCCAAATAGCCGGGGATAAGAGGAAGTGCAATCGTGGTCTTATCGTTATGAATATAAGGAGGTGTTGTTCGGAAATAAATAGACAGAGTTTTAATTTACATTATATATTTAAAATTAAAGTTACCATTACATAGTTATTTATCCATTTTGTAATTGAATGATGCGTGTGAGTGTGTGATTGATGTAGTGTGACAGAAGAGAGAATTTACGGAGAGGATAGCGAGAGAATAAAAAGGTAAGGGAGTTTTGGTGAGTGGATCTGAGAGGATTTGGTCCGATTTTCTTTGGACGATGATAGTATCAGCGGGCGGACACGTCCGACTGGTCAACAGGAGCGAACAATGATTGCGAGGAGAAGAGCGACAGGGATTGAAATTAATAGCGTGAACAGACTGCAATGTTTCATTTCCTTTTACATGGAAACTTGAAAAGGGAGTAAGAAAGAAAGAAAGAAAGAAATAAAAAGAATCAAATAAAATTAATGAAAATAAAAAGAAACTAAGGAAATATTGAAATGAATTACTGAAAAAAATAAACGATGGAGATTAGAGAATAGAAACATACTGACTTATTAGTGAGATGCTGATCGGTGGAAGTTCTCTGGGCAGGATGTGTGAAGTTGACGATCTTCAGCACTGACTCTAAATCTTCAAATCTCGCTGGCCAAGTAAGCGAGGTTGATAATTTTTCTCTCGCACTGCTACTAAGTTCTGGGCTTTAACGGACTGATATCGAAAAGAAATGTGTTATTTAGCGGGTTGACTCCGGGAAAAGATTCTGTCTGTCTCCGTCTGTCTGTCTCCGCCAGTCTCTCTCTGTGTTAACTTCCGAAAAAAATTCTCTCTGAGGGCCGCGGAACTGTGGTTTATATATTGGTTTTCCCTTGATTGGTTGGGTTCTAATT
>NW_017297072.1:1177-3968 GCF_001594075.2 Trachymyrmex cornetzi
CGACTTAGCTGTCAGAAAAATGTTTAGGCGCCAGTATCGGGCTTTCACTGACGTTAGTTGTCATTTTTAATAACGTTGTCCAAGGAGGATGTCATCGACGATGCTCATTAGCTCCCTGCGTTTACCGATTTTAACTTTATTTTAAGTGACGTTAATGAGGAGATACTGAAGTTTTTGCTTTTAATTTTTCGTGAGAAAGGTTTTTATTACTTTTTAACTGTCTTACGCGTTGATAACTCCAGGTCTCCGTAAAGTGAGAAAGAGAAAAAAAAAGGCTGCGTGTGTCCGTTGGACGTATATGTCTCTTGGTTTGAATAATTATAACAATTACAATTTATTTACAGGCACGTCCATCTACAACTATGCCTTATATCACGCAAACTAAACAAAGTATTCAAAGTACAAATGTTAATACAGATGGTACTTTAACAAAGCTTTAGGTATCTGTCAATTAATGTATCATTTGCTTGGAGATCATCAGAATATATGGACATTTACGTCTGTCATCATCTATTTAAGTTACTGTTTTGAATTCGCTTTAATAACTATTTTATATCTCGCATTACACTACATATGTCAAACTGTTTATAATAAGGTATATATTATAACAGAACAAAAGCATTAATAACTATTTATAACTAGAATAATAAAGACAAGCAACAATAAAATTACACATGTCAAAGTTTTATTTGAAATCTGATTCAATGAATGCAAAGTTTTCAGTTTTACTACTGACTTTGGTAATTATATACATTAACGGACACTACGTCGATGACCTTGACCTTGAAATATGTTGTCATCATTACCCTGAGTAATCTCCGACAGGTTTTAGGTGGCGGTCGATCTTCGTTAAAAAGTTAACAAAGAAAATTCAACTATAACACGAAAATTCCCTGCTTTAAAATATATTTGATAGTCGTGCACTGTCAGGGACGCTGCGTCGTGCCGACGACGGCAACTTTGACATATGTTGTCAAACAGACAATTATGGAAATCCAGCAACTCTTTGCAGGGGCGTAGGGGGTTGAAAGTGGAAGGTGTGAGTCGTGGGCCCTTTTGCAGGAGGGATGGAGGTTAAGAGTCGAAGGTGAAAGTCAAGCTCGTCTTTGCAGGGTGAAGGGAGGTGAGAGTCGTAGGTAAGAGTCGCACGCCCCTAAAGCAGGAAGGGAGGGGGGTGAGAGTCGGGAATGAGAGTCGTGTGCCTCTAAAGCAGGAATAAAGGGGGTTTAAAGTTGCTTCGTGTTGAAAGTCAAAGCATATGTAGAATAGTATTTAATATTGCATATATAGCAGAAATGATACGTTATTTTTCAAACTTCTTTTGTTAATAACTTTTTAACCAATAACGATCCAAAAAAATTTTTTTCTGCTTTACTCTGCATACATGGTTTTCGGTACATGGTTTAATTAGGGTTAGGTTATTACACACCCATGAGTATACAATAACCTAACCCTAATCAAATCATGTATCGAAAACCATGTATGCAGATTGCAGAGTAAAGTAGGAAAAAATTTTCTGTTCTCTAAGAACAAAAATTATATATGAAAATATAAAGTCGTGTGCTCCCAAGTAGGGTGGAAAGCGGAGTGCGAGTTACTTCGCGTGGAAAGTTGTAAAATATACTTTAAAGCAGAAAATTTCTGTCTTATATGCTTGAAAAAGAATATTCTTCTTAAACTTTTTTTGTTAATAATTTTTTAACGAAAAACGGTCGCTACCTAAAACCTGTCGGAGTTTTCTTAGGGCCATGACCTTGACAACATATGTCAAGATCAAGGTCATCGGCGCGGTGTCCGTTAACGTATATAATTAACCAAACTTTCGTTTTTTGTTAACATAATTTCAGATAAATGAGACGGTAGCAATTCTTCGCAAATTGTCCAATTATAACCTCGATGAGGATTTACGTGAACAGGTAAATAACTATAACAAAATTTTATTTTAGAATTTTGACTTCTCATTCTTAATTTTACTAGCGCTCAAAATCCGGATATCTACATAAATATCAATGAATGATTGTATACAAAATTGTATTATTACATAACAATTGTGTTATTCTTTTATATATTTTAGAATACTTGTACATTCTAACGCCACATGTAAGGATAAGCTAGAAAAGTTTCAAAAATTATTTATCATTTTATATAACGAAAGCGAGTTTTTGAAAGTTATTTCATACTATCAATATTCTACTATCATAGTGTATCGTACTGTCAATATTCTACTATTGTACGATCTGTATCCTACTATCGCACTATGAATATTGAGAAAAATAAGCTCAATACATTTTGGCATATAGAATTGAAAATAATTTATAAGGGTTTTGTAGTTGGTGTTGATTATGTACAAATATCCTAAAAATACATGTAAAAGAATATAATATGTCAAATAATAAATTCATAGTGTTTTATTATATTAATTTTTAGTTATTTATTTTTTAACCATTTCTATATGTCGACCTTGCTTCTACCCAATACCCGATAAAATATTTTTCATGCATGAGTATGTATTAATATGTAAACATACATAAGCACTCATAAATATTCATAGACATGTATAATTATATATGAAATATGTCCATACATGTTCATACATCCTTCTTTCTTTTGTAAAATTACTTTTTAGTGTAATAGAAATAATAATAGTTAAGTAAAAACGTAAAAAATAATGAAAGGTATAATTTTTGTATCGTTTATTTAAAAAAAAAAACAAATTTGGAAAAACATTTAAAAAATTGCTCATACACAATTATGCATAATTTTATATATGATTATACGTAAGTAATTTTTT
>NW_017297072.1:4073-4522 GCF_001594075.2 Trachymyrmex cornetzi
TACACTAAAAAGTAATTTTACAAACGAAAGAGGATGTATGAACATTTATGGACATACTTCATACACATAATTATATATGTTTATGAATATTTATGCGTGTTTATGTAAGTTTATACATATTTATACGTATTCATTAATGAAAAATTTTTTACCGGATATGTCGTTAAAACATTGTAGTTACATAACTTAACTTTGGAAAGTGTATTAAATTGGACTCAAAAATTTAGTATTTACTACGTTCCTACATTAATGTGAACGCTTTACTTTGAAACTAAAAAATGGTTTGATTTTGACACATATTGAAGCTAAAAGTAACAAAAATGTCATTAAACGTAAGGGATAGGTTTGCTCTTTAATACTTGCGACAAACTAACATAATTGACGTTTTATTATAATGTCTTAAATTTACTCATCCATTTGATAAAATTTATGCAAGTGTCCGAACTATC
>NW_017297072.1:4657-6080 GCF_001594075.2 Trachymyrmex cornetzi
TGGATATAATTTTATCTGCTGGGTATGTCTTATTTTAAATAAAAGTATAAAAGTATATAATAAACGTATATATATATACATATATATATACATATAATATATACATGATGGAACACAATAACTCTGTTCACTTTGAATATTTCCCCTATTTTTAGAGATATGTGATATTATATTTACTGAAGTTGTACAACATCAAGGGGATATAATATACTATTAATAGTTTTTCTATGGATGGAGGCGCTTCAGAGATTTCAAGGTCACTTTCACTTTCTTAAATGAAATTGAATGATTGTTTTACAAAATATGATTCCTCTAATTATTTTACATATAAAAGTATTAAAGTAGCGTATCAAAAAATCAATAGTTTACGAGATATTTTGTACTTTATTTTGGCATATATTAACATAAAATTTTTAATTATTCTTAAACTATTAATTCTTTTATAACCTTAATACTTTTATAAACATAATAATGAGATGAATCAATTGGTGAATGAAAAACATATAGTTGCTTTAAAATAAATATGTATGTATAAAGGATAATTTTTAAAATAAGCAGCTATGTGATTTCCCAGTGAGTAATGACAATAGATTCGATATCGAATGGACGTTGATTCGACACCAAAATCTTCAAATTGACGTCTATTCGACATCGATTTCATTGTCATTTCTCACTGAGTTCTTTCCATCAATTCATTCATCTCATTATTCTGTTTATAAAAGTATCAAGCATTACAAAAAAAATTAATAGTTTCCGAGTATTTAATATTTTATGTCAATATATGCCAGAATAAAGTACAAAATATCTCTTAAACTATTGACTTTTTGATATCACTGCCTTAATACTTTTATATGCAGAATAATTAAAGGAATCATATATATTACGTAAAAAAAAGCAAAACCATTCCATTTAAAAAAGTGGAGGTGATCTTGAAATCTCCGAGCGCCTGCACACCTAGAAAAACTATTTCTAATATATTGTACCCCTCTTGATTCTTTATACAAATTCAATAAATATATCATTTCGTATCTTTAAATAGCGGAAATATTCTAAGTGGAGAGAGTTACTGCCCTACTATGTACATATATAATAGAATAAATAGAGGAAAGGCCCCTGTTATGAGATACCGAGTTCATTTTGAGTAAATGCTAGAAGTCTATAGGCAGAGTTTTAAAAAATAATAAGTCATTTTGAAGGGAATTTAATAAGCTTTAAGATAACGTTACGCAAAGTTTGATTAAAATCCCATTTTTTTCGAAAATTGGACAAATGTAAAAAGTGACCAAATCGCAAAGTCAAAAAATTGTGTTCCTAATATGAGATTCCCCGAAAAATTGATAATAAAGCGCAAAGTACGTCTGTATTGCAATTAAAAAACTTTATTTAATGTTTCTAAAATACAAACAAACACAGTCAGCGTGCG
>NW_017297073.1:0-320 GCF_001594075.2 Trachymyrmex cornetzi
AGTAAAGGAATACCTCTATCAAACATTATAGGAATGGCATGTGATAATGCTTCAGTCATGATAAGTGTTCGAGATTCTTTTGCAACTAGATTGAAAAAAGAGGTACCGGCCCTCGTTATATTAAATTGTATTTACCATTCCTCAGCTCTTATTGCGAGCAAAGCTTGTTCGAAATTGCCGGATGCATGTGAAAATATTTTACACGTAGTTGCAACATATTTATCGATAAGTGCAAAAAGATCGGCTATCCTGTGTGAATTCCAGAACTTTTTTGGAGTCGAATCACGTAAAATCTTGAAATTATCAGGTACAAGATGGCT
>NW_017297073.1:627-927 GCF_001594075.2 Trachymyrmex cornetzi
CTGCCTACAGCTTTACAAAACATTTCTAAGGACATTATTAATCCTCAAAATTTTTTACCTTTACATTCAATTTATGTTGGTCCAGAATGTGAATCTTTGTTAGAATCAGAATCTTTAGAATTTGTAATGGAACTAAACTACCTGCTTATCTTTTTATATAACTGCATTAGAAGGAATGATGCAACGATTGCCTTATAATGATCACATTTTTCGAGAATTAAAATTTTTAGATCCTACTATAGCTTTGCAACAAGAAAGTAGACTCACCTTTCCAGACTTGAAAAATATAGCAAGACATTT
>NW_017297074.1:0-2204 GCF_001594075.2 Trachymyrmex cornetzi
GTCCACCAGGGCATGGCCCTCCTGGAGCGCGGCCTCGCCCGAGCCATCGCCACATCGCAGGCGGCGCGGACTATATTCCGAGTGCAAACCGCAGCCTCCTCGACGTCCCAAGTCTCTGCCGGTGGAGCAGGCACCCATGTGCCGGCTATAATTGCCGCCTCCATGCGGTCGCGATCGAACGACCGCAACGCCCACCAAGCAGGACGGGGGTGACTCCTGCGAGTCGCCTGGTATCCCGTCTCGCCAAATCCTAAGTGGACGTACAAATGGTCGGACAGGGTCTCCAGCCCGAGCACCCGGTAGCTCACCAATGTCGCGGCAATGGCCGGGCTCGCGAACGCCACGTCCACCACCGACTCGCCCTGCGGGCGGACGCAGGTACTTGCCCCTCCTGTACTGAGGCAGCACAGCCCCAAGTCGGAGATCCAATCCACCAGGATCCTACCCCTCAGATCGTCCACTCGAGACCCCCACATGGCACTGTGTGAGTTCAAGTCTCCCATCACGATGACGGGTACATCGTGAAACCGGCGGCGGATACAGTTTTCAACCTCCCACAGGATGCACTCGAACTCGTTCCTATCGAGGCTGGGGGGAGCATAAATGGCGACCACTCTCGCGCGTCCCCAGCGAACCGCCACGAACCATTCTCCCGACTCAACCGGCGCAGTCGGAAGTGGATTCGGTACGTATCTCCAAGTGATGGCCACCGACCCTCCCTCGCTCACCGCCCATGTCGGATTGTCTGTCGGTGCCCGATAGGGCTCCGATATGGCGGCTAGGCCGTAACCACCCTCGGCCATGCTTTGCAGGAGTAGATCCTGCGCACGGCCGGAGTGGTTTACGTTCGCCAGTAGGATTGAGTTTTTCCCCTTACTCCTTCCAATCATTTGATGGTAGGGGGGACCTCCTCGTGCCGTGGATCCTTAGATCCCGTTGTCTCGGCACTCACCACGGAATCCGATTGAGGGTCCGTGCATTCGCCGACGGCCGGGGACAAGGAGTCGTGATTTGCCCCTGTCTTCTTCACGGTTACTTCCATGAATGTGGAGGCCTCCCCGCTCTTCACCGGTTCAGCGGAGGGTTCCCCCCGCAAGACAGACCGTACCGTTGTGTGCCCTGCACTTTGGGTTTCAGGGCCCTGATCCCCCATTTCCGCCGCCGTTATGGCAGGCGGGGGGCGACCCCTCGTCGATTCACGGTGGGGCTTTTTGCCCACCGCTCTCGGGCGTTGCGGTAATGGCGGCAACTCACCTTCTCGACCTTTTTCGGTGAGTTCCGGCTCGAGAACCTCGACTTCCATTGCCGTAGTATCCGTCGCGGGGAAGTCCTCCACCGGATAGCGGTCCGACTTCTCCCCCTCACCGGGGAGTTTCCGCGGCAGGATCGTTGACAGACCTTTCTCGTCGCTCTTGCGGGTTGGGTCGGTGACCGCTCGAACTCGTCCGCCGTCCCTTCCTCGGACGGTGGGTGGCGGGTTACACGCCCTACCACCCAGTCGATGATTGGCGGGTTTTCCCCTGTCCGCACATACCACGCAGCGGAGCTGACCCGTACAGGCATTAGCCCGGTGTCCCGGCTCGCCACAGCGGAAGCAACAGTCCCTCCTATCGAGACTACTGCGGCACTCCGCCTGCACGTGCCCTTTCTCCAGGCACCTGTAACAATGGAGCCCCCTATCGGGTAATAGCTCCACCCTTATCGACGTCCAGCCGATACAAATTCTCGGCAGCCTTGTGATTTTCAGGGCCGTCCTAAGGGGGCACCTGACCCACACAGTGCCCAGCCCTCTTGAGGCTTCTATCCTTTTGCCCAGCTGCACATCAGCCGGGTCGCATTCCCCCAGTTCGGACAGTTTCAGGTATATGTCCCTATCCGTGATAGAGGCTTCCAAATCTCGAAGCCTCAGCTCCGGCCTTGATATGACTATATCGTTGTCATTAGTCATCAGATCGAGTAGCCTCTGTGCAAGGGTGTTAGCCTTGTCTGCTCCCGCGGTACCTCCGAGTATTTCCAGGAGCAAGGCTCCTGATCTAGTCTTCCTCGGCTTGAGGGCGTTGATGCCGATTGACGCGAGATCTATGTTATCTCTGGCTAATCTCATGACATCGGCATATTTCGCTTCGCCGCGACAGCATATCTGTACTACCGCGGACCGTGGAGGTTTCCTCGGACCCTTGGCCCTCCCAGGGGCCGGCAGCGGG
>NW_017297074.1:2499-3966 GCF_001594075.2 Trachymyrmex cornetzi
CCGCGTGTCCTTCTTCGGCCCACGAGAGCGGGACTTTCGCGGGACCGCGATCTCTATTTGGGCGCCCTGTCCAGAAGAAGAGCCATCCTGTTTCCGCAACTCTTCCGCGACGACCTTCCTTATCATGCTGACTAGGTCCTCCGCGGTGAGTGCAGACAAGGAAGGAAGACGGGCGGGCTCGCCAGCTTTCGCCTTCGTATCTCCTCCTCCTATCTCTCTATTACGCGGAGTCTGGCAGACTATTCGACCCTTCTTGTCAACCACCTTGTAATTCAGGTTGACAGGTTTATCCTCTAGAACCAGGCGCCTACCGCCCAGGGCCGGTCGCAGCGTCGGCGGCATCTGGTCAGGTGGAGGAAGAGAGATCCTAGTCCTCTCCTCTCTTAATGGTGGGTCCACCTCCATCTTCTCTACGGACTGAGACGCGTTTGTCTTCAGGTCCACTCGAGTGGCTGGTTTTTCGGGACCTGGAGATGTCCGGCTTCCTTTCCGTGTCCAGGTCTCTTTTTCCTTCAGTAGCGCCTTTAGTTCCAGCTGATACCTGGCCGATTCCCCGGAAAGTTCCAGGGCTTTCCTCCTCTCACTCTCGATCTCCAGAGTGTGGGACCTGCGCAGGTTATTTATCTCTCTACGCAGGGCTGCCACTTCATCTGACTGGGAGGCAAACCTACTCATCTCCGCCCTTTCGCGGAGTATTTCGGCACCTCTGAACGTCGAGGCTGCCACCAACTTCAAGGACTTCTGAAAGGTACCCTTCAGATTCGAAGAGACCTTTACGATCCTAAGGACCTCCATCATTCCTTCTTGGATCTCTTTCGCCAAAGTCTCCGTGAGCTTGTCCTCAGCAAGTTCCCTCGACTTATCGAAGTTGATTTTCGATCTCTTGAGCAGATCGCAGTTCCCCAGTTTCCTGATAAGTTCTTCCCTGGCTAATTGCAGGGAGCGATCCTTCTCTTCGTTTGCCGCTCTAATGGCTTCGCGCCTGCCGACATACATACCCGTAGTTTGGTATGAGCGCTTCTTCTGCGTCGTGCCCGACGTGGACGGCTCCACCACGTTCACTTTCTCGGGAGGAGAGTCATCGGTGCGTGATAATTCCGCCGCAGCCGAGTCCTCCTCAGTACCCGTGGAGCTCGACGGAATCCTAGCCAGCCGTCGAGTTCTTCGCAAGCCGTCCGTCTCGGCCGCCGCCGCCGTCGAGCCCACGACTGCCTGTACCTGATCGGTTCTGGGAATATGCAACGGGTCTCTGGTATTCCCATCCTCCGAAGAGTCCACCAACTGGGCTTCTTCTTCCGCACGAGTGGCCTCGTCGTCGCCGCCGTCAGTCGAGGCCCCTCCTCGTAGCCGAGGGTTTATCCTGCCCTCGATGGCAAGCATGCTCTCCTTAC
The DNA here is from genome assembly GCF_001594075.2 of Trachymyrmex cornetzi. Classification (NCBI taxonomy): domain Eukaryota; kingdom Metazoa; phylum Arthropoda; class Insecta; order Hymenoptera; family Formicidae; genus Trachymyrmex; species Trachymyrmex cornetzi. The sequence goes on from NW_017297074.1 coordinate 3,891, forward strand.
TGAAGAAGCGCCTAATCGTTTCAGTGTCGAAACCGGAGGTGGTGGACCTCTCCCCGGTCCCCCCCCCCCCCCCCCC
>NW_017297074.1:4008-4479 GCF_001594075.2 Trachymyrmex cornetzi
TGTACAGGCCGTAGAGGTGGTCCTCGTCCACCAGTGTGAGGGATGATTCATAGTACTCGTTCCCCTCGTCATCCGATACCAGCTCCGGGGAGAACTCCTCCAGATCCTCCTCCGAGCTGGTCGCCGCGTCGTCGTTTCCACGACGCCGACAAGGCTGTCCTCCTTCGCGGAGGGAGTCCGCTCCTGCCGACTCCTTCCTTCTCCAGTTCTTTCCTTGGTTTTGTATAGAGCTCATCTTTGGTTATCCCCAACCCCGCAGCGGCTCCGCCAGCCGGGCGTGCCCTCACCTCCCCCGAAACATGACCAGGGGAGGGCCCCGAGTTCCCCCGGGGGGCCGGCATATGACGCGGGCCCCTGGAATGATCATCAGGGGCACAGATCTCCGGCCCCTTACTCCTCACGTAGGGATGTGGTGCAAGTCCACTACGTGAGTTTCGGGGTTCCCCCGCCTCCGACCTCGGGGGTACCGCT
>NW_017297074.1:5279-8083 GCF_001594075.2 Trachymyrmex cornetzi
TTAGACCCCCAGGGCGTGCCCTGGGGGAGCCTCCTCGCCGCGGCAAGGCCGCGCCCCGTGAGGGGGAACCTAACCTTGCGACCGATAGCAATTTTCCGCAGTCCAGCAAATAATTCAAAACGGACAAAATTAATTACAGAAGGATACGGAGAACGTGGCACCGAACCAGTTGATCACATTGGCAGCAAGAAAATTGATTCCTGACAATACACAGGGAGCACCGACCGAATACTCTGGCGAGACCACAATTCCAGGAACAACACCTGAGGCAGATGACAAACCGCAGCCAAAAGCGGAACTGAAGGATTAAATTATTATATTCGTTATGTACTAAAAGATATTATTTTATGAGTATTATTTTATGTTATGTGAAAGGTCACGTCAAACGCAAGATGCGATAACAAAAACGAAATGTCGGTGATTTAATATATTTTATTTGATACTTTTATATTTTATTACTTACAAGACCAATAGGTCGATATATACAATTATTTTACACAGTCTAGATGACTAAAACATTTATTACTCACTTATTCAATTATTTTAATAAAGATTCTTACGTTTCATAATTATTTAAACACATACCAACCTACCTAAATATCCTGCAAAACGCAGCAGCCGACAGGCAAACCAAACTAATCCAGCGTGATAACCTAAAAACAAATAAACAAAATTAATTACTGAACATGCTAAAATAAAGATTACAATGATACTTACCAAAAGATGATACGCTGAGATTAATCTGGAGACCCTGAAACCAAAAACATAATTATTAGACGCCAAAGAGCGATCACACACCATAAAGGTTTGTTAAACACTTAAGTTCAATTATTTTGACATGACGGCGAGTCAGCCGAATTATTTTACTTGTTTTCAAATTATTTTATCAACTCTGAATTAGTTGGAACACTTCTACTTAGTTAACAAGAGAGCGCATAATTATTGCGTGAGTCAGACAAAGACAGAACATTAAATTTACATAAAGTCAAAAACTTGGTTAATAAACCATTAAATTAATTATTCGATACATTTATTAAATTATTAAAAGGTAGAAGCAATTATTTAAATAATCCTCAAAAGGAATGTTCCAACTAAAACACATAACATTATGTTAAAATTAATACTTATCCATAAGGACCTTTAACTTGCCATGCGAGACTTAATATCACATATTTAGAATTATTTCAGGCTAATCTAGCCATTTCGGACTTAATCCGAATTATTTACAATTATTTACAATTATTTATAGCGTTTTCGGCCCGATCGGGTTTGCACCAACCTGGGTTGGATTAATCTTTTCTATTGGTTGATGTCACACGCTCTACCAATAGGAGAGCGCAAAACGTCATTAATCCAACCCAGGTTGGTGCAAACCCGGTCGGGCCGAAAACGCTATTAGAATTATTTGGTAGTGTAAAACACCATTCACAACACCCATTGATTATTAAGGGTGAATCCACACTCGCATGACAAGATTTTGTAAATAGGCCATTATTTAAATTATTTCGGCATAAAAGGTTAATTATTTATCGAAAAACTAATTATTTATAAGCATACGGAATTATTTTGGAATTATTTAGAAGCATTGGAAGTATTTCCAGACATATGATTGATTGCCGGAATAATTTTATACAAAAGTTTATTTATTCGCATATAAAATGTTTAAATGCGAAAGTCCATAATTATTTCTTGTGAAGGAAGTTATTTCCTAATTATTTAGCCTATTATTAATTTTGTAAGGCCAGTATGAACGAATAACCAGAGAGAGACTAGATTCGGGACACCCGAACCGACGGGGGAAAAATGTACAGACCCCGTCTTCTTCGACATCTTGGCTGGTAAGCCAGCCATCTTGAAAATAAGTCGTGAACGGACCGCCATAAGGTACGGACGTGTAAAGCCACGCGGCTCATCGTAGAGTGTGTAATCGGCTAAAATACGGTAAAAACCCGGTATCCTCGCATACCTTACCGTACGCCGAAGCGAGTTAAGTAGCGCGAAGCGCGAAATTATACGCGGAAACGCGAAATACGGGCGTAGTTCCGTGAACACCGCGAAAGTGCGGAAATCGACGTAAATTCGTCTAAATACGGTATAAAACGTGCTCGGCGAGATTACCGTAATTACCACGCGTAACGTAAACGCGAATTAAGTGAGGAATTATCCTCATTTCACGCTGTTGCCAGGCGTGACGCAATCTCACGCGATCCTTTGTTAACGGCCATCTTGAAAGCCGCCATTACGACGCGTGATAGAAAGAGATAGTTGCGGAAATGTGTGAATACTGAATTCCTTTGTGAATTCAACGCGTGTGAGTGAGACAAAGTGAGTATAATTAATTAATATTAAGTTTTGGTTTGAATAAATAATTTATTTCGTTGACATAAAAGTGCCTTTCGTGTCAATTAATCACGAGAATAACCACTTCTCGTACAAATAATTCCACCGACGCGGATCAACGAGAAGACAAAGGATTTCCTGCATTTCTCACACAACCGGCCAATTAGGATTCGAGTTCCAACGGAAGGCATCCAATAGGGGACGAGCTATTCCACCAAGGCCGCATATCCTGCTGAATCGCAACGGACATCCTTCTCTGTGGGTCAAGGTGAAACAGAGTGGCGACCAAAGTAAGAAATAAAGTAAGAAAAAAGTAAGAAATAAAGTAAAAAAATATCTAATTAATTAAATTACACGGTTTTAAATTAATTAAGCTACTGTCACAACCTAACCTTTTTTTTTTTTTTGGTTACGCAGTGGAAATGCATTTACGCATACCCGGCTCTTCGGGGGAAGAGACCGGG
>NW_017297075.1:0-529 GCF_001594075.2 Trachymyrmex cornetzi
TGGAGTGTATTAGTGATTTGTTAGATGTTGTGTGCAAGATACAAATACATTTACCGCTATTAGATCTGTTCGCGTAGCTTGCACTTTTTGCACTCGACATTTTTGCTTTCTCTCTTTTCAAAGTCAAATATATATCTATCTCATTTTAAGTGCAAAAATATTTGGAGCTTTCATGTAACGCAAACAGACTTATTGCCTGATAGATCTGACAAACTAACCGGTAATGTAGACATACATAAAATTATAACTTAAAATTATGCGCTTAAATTTAATAAATAAAATTATGCGCTTAAATTACGCTAACAAAATAGCTGTAGTATTTTGATGAAATTGCAAATATTGCATTTTTTTTTTGCAGGTGTTGTATCAAATTACATTGATGATGTCACCGCAAAACATGTTGTAACATGTTGAATATCCTTGAAAAAATTTCTTATATTACATTGACAAAGCAGTTATATATTTGCAAAAGTTGCATTTTTTCGCTGTATTAGATTACATTGATGTCATCACCGGATACGTTTAAAAT
>NW_017297075.1:558-761 GCF_001594075.2 Trachymyrmex cornetzi
ATGATGATGTCATCGCGAAACATATTGCAACATGTTGAATGCCCTTGAAAGAATTCTTGCATTACGCTGACAAAGTTGCATTGGAACTTGCAAATTTGCGGACGGTGCAATTTGCAATATTAGATTACATTGATGTCATCACCAGATGTGTCTAAAAAATCTTTCGTTACAAAATTGTTGGAGGGGATAAGATTTAAATAGAG
>NW_017297075.1:2366-11921 GCF_001594075.2 Trachymyrmex cornetzi
TAACATCTTTTAAATAATGATTTACAAGGATTTCCTTTTTTAAAAAAATTTTAGCATGATAACCGAAAATACATATTTTGCGTCTATTTTATGAACGTTATGACAGAGTACTGCCAAACTGCTGTCATATGTTTGGTGTCTTACAAGGACTTTACATTATAAATAGCATGCAAATCTTGTTAACCGTATTTATTTAAATTAAAAAGGTCATATTTGGAACACACAGTCTGAGTTAAGACATTCTCCCCTATACAGAAATCCCCTCGATGAGCTGAAAAAAGTGAAAAACTTTTTATTCACTTCGTAAGTCTCTAACGTGTCAAAAAAATTAACAAAAATTTTCAAATATTTTTTGTGAAAGCTTGAATTTTTCCATATAAAATCGTTTTTTTTAATATTCCTACAATTTTTTGTTCCTGAATTACTCGTGGATTAAACAGAAACAAATTAAATAAAATAAATAAAATAAATAAATTAAATTATAAGCTAAATTTCTTGACTGTACGAATACTTTTTGAGCATCCGAACAATGGAATTTTTAATTTTCGCTCATTTTTCAGATGATATATTTTCTATAATTAATACACATCTTTTTGGTATATATAATTTTAAGAAACATGCAGTCTATTTTATTCTTTATGAATAAATTGTTAATTATCCAACAAGAAATGATCGTCAATTAAACATTGAATCGAAGACATGATCGTCAATTAAACATCGAATCGATGTCAAATTGATGTTAAAATCATCGAATTTATATAGATTCGACATTAATTCGATGACTCATTTCTCGCTGGATAATATTTACTTTTTAAAAATAAAGTTTTTTTAAAAAATATTTTCTTTGTACGAATACTTTTTGCACTCACTGTATATATCAATACGGGTGTGGATTTAATATCGCGGATTTTAAGTCTGCATTCCCTTGATGTTAAAGTGTACACTATGCTGGTGTTAATTTAACATCAACATAGTGTACACTTTAACACCAGAGATTTATATAGAGAATTATATAGACACCGCATGGTGTTAAGTTCACATTCCTATTTTTTAGAGTGTTGTCTGTATAATTTTACTTAACTTTTGTTCAATACTTTCCATTTATTAACATTTCTTTATTTTTACAATATATGAGAGACTACATGAATAAGACATACTTATATATTGAATATAACATGTATAAATTTGAAAACATTACTAAATTAAAAGGATCATGAGCCTAAAAATACATAAGTAGAAACTAAGTAAATTATGTGATGACAAACAAATTTTGTATAAATTCGTATTTAATGATAAAAAAAAAACATAAAAGAATAAAACAATGTAACTATGTATAATAAACAGACGTACGTTTCTGTCCATTTCGGACCCTTTTCAATGTTAAAATAAATTAATATAACGAATAAATAACTACAAGATATAAATTTACATAATAAAATTCTTATCTTAATCGCAAATTAATCATCGCACCAAAGTCAGCAATCTCGCTTACGGTAGAAAAATTGGTCATCTATCGCTTATGTTAAAGTATGAGTGTGCCTTAAATTATAAGTGGTATTACACATTTGTGACAAGCTCGTATCTAATAAAAGATCAAAAAGAAAAAAAGAAAAACAATGAGAATAATATAATCTAAACTGAAATTTTCAAAAATTATAAATGGAAACAATGATAAATGTTAAATAATAAAATGACAAGAAACAATGCTAAATAATCAATCTGAACCGTTACAATATTATATACTGGATCCGTTAGATCAAAAAGAAAAAGAAAAGAAAAACAATGAGAATAATGTAATCTAAACTGAAAATTTCAAAAAATATAAATGGAAACAATGATAAATGTTTAATAATAAAATGACAAGGACAATGCTAAATAATCAATCTGAACCGTTACAATGTTATATACTGGAAAGCTGTGTGAAAAATGTAATCAATCTATTATAAATATATCTAACATTATATTTTAATGTGAAAAAAAATTCCTGTATATAAAGGTACTGAAATTCAAAATTGGAAGTAACCGTAATTATCGAATGAAATTCTATATGCAAAATCCTATGTATTAAGATTAACTTTCCATATATAAATTACAACAATTGTACAATTACCTTGTAAGGATGTCCAAATAAAATTGACAGAATAAAAAGCCATAGTCAAGGCAACAAATTGGCGAATATATAAAAATTATCTATTAATAATCAGTGTAATGCAATAAGAGTAATAAGAACATTCTTCTAGAAGTATCGAGAAGAAGTGACGAACAGTTAGAAGCGAACATCACTAGCTTGCAGACATAAAGGAAAATAACAGGAGGGGGAGATAGAGAGAAGTGGGAGAAACCAAAGTAGTAGGAAAGAATATGAGAAACAAATGTGAAACCGGAAAACATTAGGCAGGGGAAAGCGAATGTATAATATCAGAATAAGAGTCAGGAAGAGATTCGGTATCTTTCATCCTATTAATTCCATGTTTCTGTCGTTTTATGTAAATCATCTCCGACAATAATCTTTTGTTATAAGAAGATTCATTATCAAGAATTTGAACTTCATCCCATTTGAAATTGTGGTCCAATTCAATTCTGTGTTCAGAAATTACTGAAGGGGAATCTGTATTCTTTCTTATGTCTGATTTATGTTCGTTGATTCTTGTACTCAACTTCCTCTTAGTATAAATTTGATATATAACATTTATAAAACATATTTATATGCTGAGAAGTAAAATTCAAGATATGTTATGATTTCCTAGATTCTGAGGCTTAGTTTTATTTTAAATAAATTTAATTAAATAAACTTCATTATTCTTCCAGTTATTTTGTAGTATTAGATTTAGAAATGTGTGTACAGTGTCCGTCATAAGTTCCGGACCAACTGAATATCTTGAAAAGTATACATTTATGAGAAAAATATTTCAGACAAAAGTTGTAGAGTTTCAAAAGATTTATTTACTGGCGTTACGAGTTTTATCTTGAGTGGTGTCGCTGATGTTAGATCAAGAGCATAACGATTTTTTAAAGTGGAAACCCCCATTTTTCATTAAATAATCTTAAAGTTCCTTTATTCCCCTATTTTTCATTAAGTAAGAATAAGAAAATACATAATTTTCTTTTAAATTTGCTTTCCTACAGTAGAAAAAAAGGTATCTTGAATAAGATATATATAAAATGAACAATTGTTGTTTTTTTAGTCAGTAAAATTTTAATAGTACTTGAGTAAAAGATTATTGAAAACCAATATTTGAACTTTAAGTAATTGTTTTATTAATTATTGTAAAAACTGCAAAATGGTAGAAGACTTTTCGATTTCGTTTAGTTTGCATGAAGTATTTTATAATCGTTCTAGGATACCCTGTATAAATTAATGAGTTGAATCAGCTGCTATATTTTGAACATTTTGAAGGTATGTATATTTGTATTATAAAAATGAATTAACTCTCAATAATATTAAGATAGAAGAATAATAACAATGATTGTGTATAAAAATGACATAAAATATACTCATATGTTGAGAAGTAAAAATTCAAGATGTCACATAATTTAGTACGTTCTGGTTTGTTAGGTCTGATTTTTGATAGTTGTTTTCTCAAATTTGTGACCATCGTATTATTTCTTTTATCATGCATCGTATTATTTCGTATATATAGTTCATGTAATACATTATAATAATAGCGAAAGTCGGCCGTCTCTCGAGTTTAACAATTATTTCAACAAATTAATCGGTCGTGTGCATAGTTTTCATGAATTGGATATTATTTAGTAATATATATACAGCGCGCGCGCGCAATTCTGTGAAAATTATTGTCTATCTTCGTCTTGCCTGTGTTTGAAATTACAATTGACGTAATATTTTATTGATTTCCGTGATTTTTATTCATTTATTTTTTGATATCTGAAAGCGAGGCCCCGAGCACGATTCGTTCCTGGGTTTCGCCGCGCGCGAGCGAATAGGTAGCCAGAACAGGGGGCTAGCTTCAGCGTCATAAAATTAAAAAGGGTATAGAACCAATATTCAAACACAAAACTTAATTCAATTAGAATCATAAGAATTACAAACGTTTCGACTCCGATCGGGTCATTTTCAATGTTACAAAAGTAAATCATAAATGCAAGTACCTCTATAAAATAATAAGTAAAAATGAATAGACATTAATTATAACAATTCATTAAATTGCAAGAATAATCTTGTCGTTCATATAAAAAGAAATTGTCATAAATCTTAGATTGCAGTTACAACGTCTTAAACAAATGAACATGATTAGATAATAACATTTCATAATGTCGCATAATCTTGTCGTTAAGATAAAAAGTGTGAGTTGTTCAAATAAAACTTTAATCGAAGTTGCGAGTGAAATTGTATCTAAGAAAAGAATAATTCAAAACTTGAAACCTGAAGTTATATATAAAGAACATTAGATATAATGTGTGACAAAAAGTCATTTACCTTGTCGGTGAAATATAATAATACAATAATGTGTTAGTAAAATATAAAAATTTGGTAATACGCTGTTATATTGCGTTGTAAATACATGTTGTAACTATAAAATATTTTGCACGCTGATGTATGTACGTGACACACTCTTGATCAAGTCAAATAATGCAACGTACAAGGCAAAAAGACAAGAGAGGACAAGAACCGTGACAAAGTTAAGAAATGGAGAGGAAATGTATCATATTAGTATACGTATCGGGCAATGACTTTGTATCCGTTTGTCTGTTTATACCATGTGTTTGCTTATTAATGTGGACCATCTCAGAAATTAATCTTTTTTTGTAGGAAGGTTCTATAGCTAATATTTCTACATTATTTCCACTTAAAATTATGATTCGCTTCGATTCTATGATTAGTTAATACAGATGGAGATTTTGATAATTTGTTAATGTCAGAGACATGTTCATGTACTCTTGTTTTTAATTGTCTCTTAGTCTGACCTACATAGCTTGCTTCGCAATTTTCGCACGATATTTTGTAAATTACATTTTGATTCTGTGTATGTTCAAGTTTATCTTTACCCCTTTTTATGTATTCTTTAAGTGTATTAGGAATGGTGTATGCCAATTTACAATCAACAACATTAATTAGCTATAGGTTTGAATTTTTCAGATACAAAATCGACAAATGGAATAGCAAAAATTTTTTCAAAGTAGAATTATTATTGTTCCCATTAATATTGTTAATATGGTATTTTAATCTATTTTGAGTTGTCAAAAAAAAAATAAATTGAAGAGGGTATCCATTATTCAAAAAAATGTTAACGGCGTCAATTAAATTTTTTTGTTGAAATGTTGGATGGCATAAGCGAACTATTTTGTCTATAACACCATATATAACCCCTCTCTTATGACAGACCGGATGTTGAGAATGGAAATTCAGGAATCTGTCAGAAAAAGTGGCTTTACGATAGTCATCAAATATCAACTTACATTCATCGACAATAATCAAAGTGTCTAAAAACTTTATTTTACCATCATTGCCAACCTCCATAGTGAACTGTAATCTTGTGTGCAATGAATTAAACACATTCAAGATGTCATTAATGCTTTCGGCTGCCAAAATCACGTCATCTACATACCGATAATAAAAAGATAACTGAACCGACAATAATCCAATAGCTGTTTCCTCAAAATCCTGCATGACCGTGTCTGCAACTATAGGTGATAATGGGGATCCCATAGGGGTTCTAAAAATTTGTTTACAGATTACGCGCGCTTGCGATGTTATGAAATATTATCTAATTATATTCATTTGTTTAAGACGTTGTAACTGCAATCTAAGATATATGACAATTTCTTTTTATATGAACGACAAGATTATTCTTGCAATTTAATAAATTGTTATAATTAAAGTCTATTCATTATTACTTATTATTTCACAGAGGTACTTGTATTTATGATTTACTTTTGTAACATTGAAAATGACCCGATCGGAGTCGAAACGTTTGTAATTCTTATGATTCTAATTTAATTAAATTTTGTATTTGAATATTGGTACTATGCCCTTTTTAATTGTTATATTGTTTCATATATAGAAAACCTTATAATTACTTATTTTAATAGAAATGTTTCTAAAATCTATCATATATAATAAATTGAAAGCATATTTAAACAGAACAAAAAAAGATTACCATGATGTTAAAATCCCAAGGAGAACAAGAAAATCAAAATAATGTTAATGTAACGTCATATTGATGAATTTATATCATTTTTTGGTCACGATAAAAATTTTAATCTGAAATGATCTAAGAGTGACTTTATAAAGTCATTCTTGTTAGATTATCTGAGATCAAGAGATTTTTATCATGACCATATTTTTATCATGACGTAAATTTGGTTAATATGACTTCAAATTGACATTATTTTGATTTTGTTCTCCTCGGGATGGTTCCAAAATGATTACTAAAAGTCATTTTTCGATCGATCATGGTTCAGTTTAATGTCATTTTGATGTTATTTTGAGTTGTTCTACTTTAATTGCGAAAAATTTTAGTATATGAATGACTTTTTCATTTGCTTTAATCATGAAAACCTTTCGTATATGAATAATGATATTGTATGGAAACTGCAGGTGTAAGTGACTTTTTATCTTTCTAATAGTGATTATGTATATGTGCCTATACATATAATAATGATTAACTAATCAATATAGTTGGTGATATAATTATCATTCTTGAGAAATACTTTAAGTTTATTTCAATAAGTTTGCAATCTGTTAATAGATTACAAAACTTTTAAAAAATTTTAAGTACTTCAGAAATGATATTTGAATATATGTTTAATTGATACTTAAATAATATTTAAATTTATTATGTCGACATAATAAATTCAAATATTTTTTAAGTAACAATCAAGTGTATATTTAAATATTATTTTTGAAGTACTAAACATAGCTGAAAACTTTTTGGTAATATTCCAAAAAGATTTTTTATGTAACATTTCTTCAATCTTTCAACAAGATTTCATGTGCAAGAATCGTGGACATTTTGTTATTCCAAAGCTGTCTTAAAAATGTTGCAGACATATTTTGCAATTTTTATGAAATGTTTCACTTTTCAGTTGAAATATTTCTGAGATATTTCTGAAAATTTTGAGTGTTTAATGAGCACTGATAAACACGTCTATTAAACTAAGAAATCATAAAATTAGTAAAATATTTTCAGTTTTTGTATTCTTAATCACTTCAATGTTAACAAAGACGTGAACTCCCGTTATGCTCGTTTCAAACTACGAATTGACGATTACGATTAACGGTTACTCGATTCCACTTCAACTAATCACAATATAGTGAGTCTATCGTAATTGACTGAAATAGAATCAGGCAATCGTCATTAGTAATTGTTAATCCGTAGTCTGATATGGGCATTAGGATGTTGGTCTTTAATAGTATCTCGTGTTTTTTTTTCCCCCGGAAACGACTGTACCAATTTTAATGAAAAAAAATATATGTTGTAAACATTGTTCAGATAAGTTGAAGCAAATTTTTTGAAATTTGTACTATGAAAACAAAACCATTAAAAAAATTATCGAATTTCGTAGGAATTTTTTTTTTTGTGATATTTTTGAGTGACCACTTTTATACTTCATGAAAATAATCTGTAGACTTCCTACTTTGATATATATATTTTTTCAAATCGATTGGAGTAGTGGAATATGATTGAAAAAAAAACAATCATTCACGCAACGCCATGCCGACTGGGCAGCCACGGCCCCGGTGAAATTCACGATAGAGTTCTTTATTGTTTTCTTGCTATAGAGAAAGAATGAATGAAAATTATTTTTTTTCGTTCACTGTGTTCTATATCACACACTGTGGGACCATTAAAAAAATTCTAACTTTGATTGACTTAATCATTTAGAGCTTATGTTTACCATTCACAGGTTTTCATACATGAGTGCAATTACAGTAAAGATATTTTTTATAACAAATATTTTTTTATTGGACAAATACAATATTACTATTCGTTTTAATATTAATTTTTGTTCTTTATATTTAATTAACTAAATATTGTTAGTAATCGTACAAACTAATATTTTTTTAATTGCATACTTGATTTTTCTTAATATGTGTATATATTAAAAACTTTCGGATATGACGTTTGTAAAAGGTTTACGGATGTAACCTCAGATCTCACTAGATCGCAGTTTATGTAAAAATCTTTTGGTGGATGGTTTTTTGGTAGGATGTGTCGGGTTGGAAAAGGTCAATGATTCGGGTTGGAAGGATTTTTCATCTTTGATTGAAGACTTTGTTTCTCGAGTAATTAATTATTGGAGGATCGTTTTTAGATTAGCTTTGCCCGTACTGTAAGTTTTAGTTGCTTAAGAATTTATTGGTGATGCGGCATCACCTTTTCTAAGGGTTTTGGTTTCACAGTCACCCATTGGCGAGTTTAGTTTTATTTGCTCCGTTTTCGGTGGGAGGAGCTGTAACTTATTGTTTCTTCCGAGCGATCTGGTTATAATTCGTGTTCTCTTTACGAGAGTTTTCATATTTCTCTTTTTATTGGATACAATAAATATTTTAATACAGAGAAAACATGTACAAAAACATTAGAATTTTTCCAGAGGAGACTGAATTTACAAAGTCTCTATTGAATATTTAAGATGGCATGTTAAATGATTCTGATGATAATATATAGTTAACATCCTAATTGTCGTATTACATCCATTAATGCTGATATACGCGATGTATAAGGTGATTTAATATAAAATAAAAAATTTCATAAAATAGCAAATTGTACGTTACTTTCTGTGAGAAATGTCGATGAAATTAATAGATGAGTTGTCGAATTATTAGATACGTTTGAAGAATTTATACAAATGTAGAATAGATATTACTGAAAACTACGCTAATAGTGGTGACGATAGATCACTGCCATTACTGTTATGTATGTTAAAATTGATTTTAGCTTTGATTGAAACTGGTTTTAAAGTTGTCATTGATGAAGTGAAATTTGTCTTTATTTGCAGTGAAATTGATTTGTATGTAGTGTGAAATTGGATTTGAGAAACGGAAAATTTTTGTTACTTAACATTTTTTGTTACTTATTCTTACATAAAATTAGTCAAAAACGAATTCTATGAATATGAAAAGTAAATTTTTATGATTTTTCTCGTAAATTTCATAGTCTAAATAATAGTAATATATTGTAATATAATATTGTATATTGTAATATATAATCTTACGTTATTTTTCATGTTCGAAATTTTTTCTATTTGTTCTATTTATATTTTTCTTTCTTTTTTCTTTCTTTTTCTTTCTTTTATATGTCACAGTGATATTTTCTTTGTTCGCCTTATTGTTAGTGAAAATTATAACAAAAACTAACATTTTTTAAATTGTATATACATGATTTTACTTGATTTGTGCGTATGTAAAATACAAGATTATTGTAGTAATAACAAATGAATAAATGACGCGCGCGTAGCGCGCGCTTCTGTCGTGTGCTAGTCCATAAGGAAAAAAGGCATGAAACGCTCGAAGTTGGTCGTATATCGCGATCTCATTGTTGACGCTTTATTCCTTCTGTCACTGGTCCTCAGTACATCGCAAATCGCACCGAT
>NW_017297075.1:13971-14242 GCF_001594075.2 Trachymyrmex cornetzi
TCATGCAGGATTTAGAGAGTCGTGTGCTGAGCACCATTAAGTTTCCGTTGCTTTTCTACTATAGGTACGTGGATGATATAGTACTTTGCGTACCCACGTATGAGGTGGAGGGCATTTTAAAAAGATTTAATTCATTTCATCCGAGGCTTCAATTCACAATAGAGGTGGGGGATGATACCATTAATTTTTTGGACACTACAATTATTATAAAGAATGACACACTAATTTTTGACTGGTATAGAAAACCCACCTTTTCGGGAAGATTTTTGAA
>NW_017297075.1:14660-14889 GCF_001594075.2 Trachymyrmex cornetzi
GGTGATGCTACATATGTGGGACAAACGGGAAGAAAATTGAATACTAGATTGGCTGAACATCGCAGTCATATTCGTAGAGTCACATCCACTCGGTCGGTTATTACTGAACATAGAGTGAATTTCGGTCACGAATTTGATTGGGATAATGTGAGAGAAATTATAATAATCTGGATTCTGAGAGAAATTATAATAAGCGATTAATGTCCGAGATGCTGTATATAAATCGTCA
>NW_017297076.1:0-567 GCF_001594075.2 Trachymyrmex cornetzi
CTCAGGGCCATTAATTCATTAGTATTTGCGTTCGCGTCCTCCATTGAGCTGAAAGAAGATCGTAAAAAATAACTTTAATATTATACAATTAATATTAATTAAATATATAAATTTTATTATAACAAATGTCTACTTACATGTCGTCAATGTCGGACATTTTGTTTTTCGCGGGTCATGACAGTGATAGCAGGATTGCCAAACGAAACCTTAAGGGCTGTCGCACAACACCTTCCGTAACAATAATCATAAGACGAATAATCGACTATGATTGGTTAATTCCTTAAGACTAGACTCGTAATTCTGATTGGCTAATTCTTACGGTACGTCTTATGGTTATTGTTACGGGAGGTGTGTGCGGCAGCCCTAAAAGCCATGGCACATAAAAGAACTTAAGGCGTAAGGCTTAAGCAGTAAGCGAATCGACCAATCACAATAGAGACCGTAAGGACATACGTAAGCAATAGCGAATCCAACATGTTGATTTCATTACTGCTTAAGTCTTAAGTCTTAAGTTTTTCTATGTGCCAAAGCCTTAAGTCCACAAACACAATAGAGTAGTAAGCCTTA
>NW_017297077.1:0-2780 GCF_001594075.2 Trachymyrmex cornetzi
ACGCCAGGAAAGCAATAATCAAGGCGACGACGAAGAGAAAAGAACCGACGAAGATGCGGAAGACGAACGAGAGACAATAGTGCAAGTTGCTAAAATTACGACGGTGACACTTGAGACAATTAGTGATGACGAGCTGGAGGTGACATACCAGCACGTAAATCAAAAATCAATTACTGAGACGAACTTAGCTAAAGTAGAAGCGGCATTGGAGGTCGACGGAACGCGGGATCCGGAACCACGATCAGAACCGGAGGGCCGTCAGAAGAACGAAAGGACGCTTCGCTCCAAGGACGGAGTAGAACCTGGACCACGAAACGGGCAACTACGACCGATCCGAACGTTTGGAAAGTCGCGTCAACCGGAAGCCGATTTACACGACTTTGGAAGGCGCATGAAACCGGAGGCTGGGCCCCGTCTTCATGTCCGGATCGGAACGTCAGCCAGCAGAAGGTAGGAAATAAGAGAAAATGT
This sequence comes from Trachymyrmex cornetzi, assembly GCF_001594075.2. NCBI lineage: Eukaryota > Metazoa > Arthropoda > Insecta > Hymenoptera > Formicidae > Trachymyrmex > Trachymyrmex cornetzi. The sequence continues at coordinate 472 of NW_017297077.1, forward strand.
AAACGTGTAAATAGAACATTTCTTATAGTATTAGTAATAGAGATAATTGTATAAAGAGGAAAATATTATAGAAAGAAAAGGAAAAAGATATTTAGATAGAAGTTAGCCATAGATTAGTTAGAGCCCACAAGGCGACAAAACCGTAGACGCGGTAACATTACTATACGAAGTTGTATAACGGGTGACCGGGAAAAATTTGATTTTATGTAATAGATGAGAAATAAAATGAATGAGATTTAACACGGGAAAAAGCGACTGTTAGAGTCATTAAGAGCACCAACGGAATTTATTTTGTTAATACAAGGGTATAGCATATACCGGGTGTCTATGTAATATTGTTGTCAAATATCTAAAAGTAAGATAGGAAGAAAAGCTGCCGTCAAAATGGTTAGAAGTACTAATAAGTTGCGAAAAGGGAAATTATGACTCACCGCGTATACCGGGTGATCATGAAAAATAATCATTGAATAATTAAAGTCGACTGATCGCAAAAAGCGACCGTTATGTTTCATAGAAGCACCGAATAGGAGTGCTGTTAGAGTTATGGATCACCACGTATACCGGGTGACCATAAGAAATTGTTATTGCGAAATCGGGTTGAATAATTGAGAGAGATGAAACCGCCAAGTTAAAGGCAAGCAGTAAGAAGATTCATTGTCAGTGTTAAAGCGCTCCGTGTATAACGGGTGATTAGTAAAAAATGGTTATCGTAAACTTCAAGTCGGCGGATCGCGAAAAGCGACCGTCATCATTCTAGAGACCACGAAGAAAATATATTGTTTGAATTTTGGGATCGATGTTAATACCGGATGATTATGAAAAACTGTCATTACAGACTTTAGATTGGCGGATCGGGAAAAGCCACCGTCATTTTCTTATCGAGCGTTAGATAGACGCGTGCATAAATGTTCAGATCGATATCGATATCGACGGTCCATAAATATTGTAGAGAAGAAATTAAGGTAGACGGATCGGGATTACCCACCGTCATTGTAATTGTTAGCACCAAGGGAGCGTGCAGTTAAAATTTCAAAGCGGTACGAGCATCGGAAGTGCCTGAATTACCGTTATCGTACCGATAGAGTTAAATAATGAGAGATCTGCAGATAGTAAGAAATGTATATAGTGTATATAGGTAAAGGGGGATGCAGTCGATAAGTTGATAATCTGTAAATAAAATATTAATTGATATACTTACCATGTAACTCCAGCGGGAGAAGATGAGCGGCTGCATTTCCGTATTGTAGTGTGATACCTGAAAATAAAGAAAAGCGTTAACTAAAAATTTACATAATATGATAAAAAGGCAGGAACAAGATTAAGCGGCGTAGTTAGTAAAAAATTCGGCTAACGCTGCGAGAGCTGACAGCGCGCGAGTCAGGAAAGGGAGGCGAGCACTAAAGAGGGGATAGCAAAAGATATATAAACGGGAGCGCGAGGCGAAATAAGGCTTTTTGCCGTAGGCCGTCCGCCGTGAGAATTTAAGGCTTTTTGCCGTAGGCTGTCCGCCGTGAGCATTTAAGGCTTTCTGCCGTGGGCTTCCGCTATAGGCTGTTTGGCCGTAGGCCAATCGCCGAGAGAAATTAATTTGTTCAATATGAAATAAAAGTAAACGGGAGACGGGCGTGAATAGAGTTGCGAGCGGGATCGTTTCCAGTCGCGGGCGGAAATGCCGAGAGTGGGGCAGAAAACGGGGGCTTGACTCTAAACGCACCGATCGAATTATTTGTGAATTGCCATTGTCGTTAAGAGTAATTAGTAGCGCGCGTATCCGGCGAAGGTACCCGGAGCGGCGTTAACTGAGTGATTATATTGAATGTATTTGATTAAGTGCGCGCGTATCTGGCGAAGGTACCCAGAGCGGCGGTAAACGAGTGTTTATATTGAAGTTAATTGCAGCGTACGCGTTAGGCGAGAGATACCTGCGCGGCGTTTTGCGTGAAATAAGTAAATGGAAAGTTATAAGTGAAGCGAGATTAAATTGAAATTATTTGCGGCGGACGCGGTAGGCGAAGGATCCCTGCGCGGCGTTTGCGAGAAATATGTAAAGGAAAGTTCTGTGTGCTACGACTAATAAACAAATGTTGAGTTTCCTGCAATCGTGACTGTTCAATTATTCCAATACCTCTCCTGCGTGAGCGACATGACAAATCGGAGTAAACCGACTGCCCACCGCAACGAGATATTAAGAGCGAAAACCTCTATTCATACAGGATACCTTCTCCTTTGGCGGTTAAAAGGAGTGGCGACCGTGGAAGAGCAGATGTCAGAGGACCGACTGGTAAGGATAATATTAAAGTTCGGTCACA
>NW_017297077.1:4731-5920 GCF_001594075.2 Trachymyrmex cornetzi
CCTTTGTTTCGCCCATCCCCTCAATTATTTTTCATATTTCTGAAAATTGCTTAATGTTATGGAGAATATACTTTTGATCCAAGCAAACTATGTTTACTAATCTCACAAAAATAAACTCTTATTTTATTAATTTCTTATTTTATTTTGTAATGAAATTGAAATTATTGCAAAATTAGTTAAACTTTAGTTAATGATATTTGTAAAACAATCTGACCCGTTTTCCGTAAGTACAGTCGCGGACAGAACGGTTGCTACACTTTTCTCGATAAGTTTCAAAACTCATTTTTGTTCATAGAGCGATTGAATGTAAGCGGTTAGAAACCAAAAATAAGAACCATTTGCTTGGTGAGCAGGCACGAGCTGCATTCCGAAATCCATCGAAAAAAATGTCATAACCGTTCTATCCACGACTGTACAAAGTTACATTTAAAGTACAGTTCACACAATATTGCGCGACAAATATTTGAAGAATATATGTATCTTTTTTTTTAAAGAAAAAATGAACATGAAATCTATTAAACGTTAATTTAATATTAGTTATAATAAATATTCAAAGACTAAGTTACTGTAATTTTACAGTTATTGGGACAACCATATGATTGTTGTATCATTTTTATAATAATTTCAACTATTTTTATGGTTATAATAACTTTAAATTATATATATATAGTTATTTTAGGTTCCCAATTGTACATATTTGTTGTTAGAACTATACACATGATTACTGTTATTATTACAGCAATAATAATTATATAATTATTGTAACATATAATTATAATTACAAACGTCAAACGTTTTTCTCTCAGTATTCAAATGATTTAAGTGTAATAATAAAATTTATTTTATAACTTTATTACACACACACACACACACACAAGCTGTTACACATTTTGAATCGTTTCGTGTATATGAACTTTTAAATGTCCTTCACTTGCTTGCAATGCACAGTATGTAACTTTATTTTATAATTAATCGTCTTATTTACATAATATTAATAGTTCACGTATTAGCGCGACTTGTATCTGAAAGATGTCTTGTAATTACTATATTACTGTTTTTTATTAAATTAGCAGTAGTAAATGTTGCACTTACAAATTCTGTTAGTACAAAACAAAAATTTTAACATATCTGGAACCTTCCGATACAATCAATGCTTATTATGCAAATAATTGACTAATAACTGCATAAT
>NW_017297077.1:7911-8197 GCF_001594075.2 Trachymyrmex cornetzi
CCGGCATCGAGTCGGCCGTCTTCGCCGCGAGAGCGAGCGAGACAGCGAGAGACAGCACCCGTCCTTTTCGCTCTACCAGTAAACTCGTAAACACAAGCGAGTATTAGAGCGAAAAGGATGGCCGCTCTATCTCGCTGTCTCGCTTTCTCTACTAGTCGCTTGTTATAAGCGACCAAAAACCGAAAATGTACTTTCTCGGCCGCGTATTCTTGTATAGGCTATACCGATCTTTTTTGCCAATCACTTTTGTATTCATAGAGCGGATTAAACTGAGTCGAAAAGTCCT
>NW_017297078.1:0-512 GCF_001594075.2 Trachymyrmex cornetzi
TTTTTTACATTTATACGTATTATTTTTTACGATTATTTTTGCGTATTATATTATTGTATATTATCTTAAGTTTCAATTTATGTATGTGTTTTACATTTATATATGTAATACTAATATGTATTATCACTATTTTAAATTTCACTTTATGTATGTTTTTTTACATTTACATATATTGTATGTATTACTAATATACTTTTGTAGTACCAATTATTATATATAATACTATTATTTTTCATTTCATGTATCGTACATTTATAAGTATTTTATATATACTTCAAACAAAGATGAATGGGGAGCAATAAAAAAAAACGTTTATATATTTATATTGATATATTTTTTATATGTATAAAAGAAAAAATACACGAATCATTTCTAGAAATTCAAACAACGTTATTTTTATGTATCCATGAATTGTGCGATCCATCGAATCCCAGCCACTTGACGTACAGCCTGTTTCCTTTCCTGCGCAGTACTTTCTCCACGAGATACACGTCCGGATGAGTAGCGCGATG
>NW_017297079.1:0-1283 GCF_001594075.2 Trachymyrmex cornetzi
TTTGTAGCCGCGATAATTCCGCTCTAGACGCACGCGCACGTTACTAGTAGAGGGGATCCGCTAGGCTCAAGCGTAAGCGCGACGCAACATCCCCTCCTCTAGTGGCGTGCGTTTAGAGCTTTGGAGGGAATTGTCGCGGCTACAAATTTGATACCTTAGCTCGGTACTCGATGCAGATGCTTGACGTTTCACGTTCGCCTAAAAAATACATAAATGAGAATACTGGTCACAAGATCTGAAATTTGATTCACAAATCCTTATTCAAAATAAGATTCAAATCAGGTTTGTTTCCTTCTTCCTCATTCAATTCGTTTACAACACAATGAATACATTAACAAATCGTGATTTATTTTGCATTTTCAGAGATGCTAATATAATTTTCAAGGATTTGAAAAAGTTTTAGAATTGGTTCTAACACTGATCATAAGATCGGCTTTGCCGCCATTTTGAACTCGAAATTGTTGAAGGACTTATATTTCAAGATTAATAACCCTAAAAACTTACAGTCTTTCTTCACTTTTAAGCGAGAAAAATGAGGTTTTACAACGATTGGAGTCCTATGTTCATCATACTTCAAATTATGCGAAATCAGGTTATAACCCCTACAGCACAAAAGTTGCAGCAACAATGCTGCAACATTGCAGCAATATTGCAGCGTTATTGCGACGATATTGCTGCAAATTCTGTGCTGTATGGGAAAATTTGCGCACGTATAAATGCATTTTTCTCGAAAAGGAGCAAGAAGGAGCAAAATATCTATGAACAGATAGTTTCCTGACAAGTTTCCCTGCATTCTGAAAAAAAAGTTTCTTGGAACTCTTTGAAACTTTTTTTGTATATTTCACTTTTGAATGGCTATTGTACTTCAAAAAAGCGTTTACAAAGCATTAAGTTTTTTAATTTTAATAGGACAAATTTTGAATATTAATAATAGTTTTTAATAGCTTTTGTTACAAACAAATGCAATAAAAAAGAAACATTGTAAACAATATAAGCATTTATACAACAGTATTGCTCTGAATCGATGATAACAATATACGTTAATTCTCTACAATTTCTAAGTCCACACATTGTTAATGTCCATATAAACAATAAACATTCATGGTTTGCTTTATACTTGAAATTAAGTTGAAACAAGCTTTAAACAATGATTAGACTTTTACAGCAAAAAAATAATTTTATCCTATGTCCGTGTTTTGCTATGTTTCGACCCACTGTGCGTCACCTGTTATCTATTGGCTGCTCTTGCGCGGACGCCGGACCCCACGAATAACCGGTCATCT
>NW_017297079.1:1740-3171 GCF_001594075.2 Trachymyrmex cornetzi
CGTAATTGTAAAGCCGCTGAAAACGCACCTCCCCAATTATCGTCACTATCGGCTGACAGCCCAGTAAATTATACACCAGTATCGTAATCACCTACACCGACATCGACACAACCCCTGGACCTCACAACCACTCCAATCCTCGACTCTGGGGTCCTAGAGATCCTCAATTACTCTCCTCCCTCTTTTGAGGAACGATTCCTTCCCCCTCCTTCTCTAGACCAGCTCCTAACTCCCCCTCCTTCCCTGGATCACCCCCTACCTCCCCCTCTATTTCAGGCCGATCCTCAATCCATCGATTGGGATCGGATGTTCCAATTCTACTCTTCCCCCTCCAATGAAGGAGATAGAGTAACGATTGTGTACATCCCAGGGAACTCCACTCCTTTCCTTGTCCAGCTTAAACACCTCGTCCCAGCCTGTTCCTGGACCACATTCCTCGCCACCAACACCCAATAATCACCCCCCTCCTCTCCTATACACACACATACACATATAAATATTATTAATAACAAAAAATGCTACACATACACACATACCAACAATTTTGCTATTAGAAAAGAGAATTATTGTAAATAAACATAATTTTAATGAGTCATGTAAATTAGTTTTTAGATTTTATTAAATAAATGTAAGTTTGTAATTTTCAGTCAAAGATTCCTCTAAGTCTCATTTAATTCTTAAATCGCCTCCTCGCATCCCGTTCCCTTTAATACCTGAGATCGCACGAGGTCCAGTCCCGAGTCAAAAGGATTAAGTTCCTTGACCTAAAAAGTAGGACCGACGTTCACACTGTCTATCGGAACAGATGTCATAACGTCCCTTCTAGACGTTGACCCATATTTTGAGACCGAAAAGGTGCGTGCGACTCACAGTTACAACGCACAGTTCGCCTCTGTGCAAATACCTGTGAGCTTGAGTCAAACCGTCCTTCCATACCCTCTCCATTCTCCCTTATTATCTCCTAGATTTTCATAACCAAGGGTTTGGACGTAACAACATATTATATCTATATATTATACATACTATACATATTACACATGTTATATTATACAGGGTCATCGAAAAGTATCGGACCCACCTAATATCTTCAGTTAGAATGCATTTTGGAGAAAATGTTCAATAGCAAAGTTGTATGGTTTCAAGCGTGGAGTAAGATGATGACCTTGACTTTGATCTTGACCATGTCCTTTAAGGTCATTTCAAGGTCAACCTTATTTTTTTAAATGGAATCCTCTACATTTTATTGCATATTTTTATAGCTTATCTCAAGAGCTTTCCAAAACACTATAATAAAACATTTTTTCATTAAGTATTTTTTGAGTTATAAAGGTTTGAAATTAACAATTTGTTAAGTGGCGTGTGATTCCAGCCAGTTAAGGCAAGAGCTTGGCAAGCGCAATGGCTTCTTTTGTTACAGAAAAAATTTTTGGG
>NW_017297079.1:3362-4227 GCF_001594075.2 Trachymyrmex cornetzi
GAGCAACTTCTCGCGATCACCTTCGGGCAGTTTTCCGCCGTAGCCTGATATGTATATACATACTATATACAAATGTGTTTTATTTTCATTGGTAATGTTCCCATGGCAGCGTATCGGTGGAACTTGACACGATATACCGCTTATCATCATGCAGGCTTAGAGCGATTTTTGTTTCTGATATGGTGTACATCTCGTGCAATTTCGATCTTATGCACGACTGCCTACGCATCATTTCGCTTGCGTCATTCAAGCACTGCTTGTAATCCTCGAACATTATAGACCTCGCTACAACGTTAGCCCTTCGCCTTCTTCGTATCCTTCTATACGCATACATTTTCGCTCTAAGCCCTACGAATTCGGTCATAATGGCACTGTTGTTCTCATCTTTCTACGCAAGGCATACATTTTCGCTCTAAGCCCTACGAATTCGGTCATAATGGCACTGTTGTTCTCATCTTTCTTAAGGCCAGGAACTTTTTTATTTGCGAACGGAATACCATACGCATTGTCAACCGTGTAATCACTCGTGTCAAATCTACTTATATCACGTTTCATGATGTCACTTGTGCTGTTAGATTGACTAATGACGCAGTGTGTCTAAATCTTGTCATTTTTTATATCATTATGTGCGCTATTTTTATTAATGATCAATCAGACTGTTCTTGAAAAAATCTCAAATTTCGCTGACAAAACAGCTATACTTTTGTCACGAGTGCTAAATTGCACAAGTGACAATTGCGCCACAAAACGTGCCAAAACGATACTTTAACAATTTACGAAATCACATTATTTAAATTATAGAAAAGAGTATCAATTAATATAAAAGAAGACCCTGAGAAATACAGACTCAGATGTTGCGCGAATA
>NW_017297079.1:4749-7837 GCF_001594075.2 Trachymyrmex cornetzi
GCATACATTTTCGCTCTAAGCCCTACGAATTCGGTCATAATGGCACTGTTGTTCTCATCTTTCTTAAGGCCAGGAACTTTTTTATTTGCGAACGGAATACCATACGCATTGTCAACCGTGTAATCACTCGTGTCAAATCTACTTATATCACGTTTCATGATGTCACTTGTGCTGTTAGATTGACTAATGACGCAGTGTGTCTAAATCTTGTCATTTTTTATATCATTATGTGCGCTATCCTACAATCATATCATAACTAAAATACGTTAGGTTAGTTTCTAGTTTTGTGACCTGCAACCCGCGTTCTGCGTCTTATGGAGAATGGCCTTAACCCGAGAGGCGCGACCTGCAACGGTGACTCAGCGAACAATGGACTACAAGCAACATGCGATTAACTGCGTTAATGTAAGTCCGAAAAAATTCTTGTAAACGGATAAATGTCCGAAAGCGAAAATAATCCCGATAGATTTAACGCACCGATAACTTCGCGAATCTACAGCGAGCCAGTACCACGGTGTACTAGAATTAATCAGATCAGTCCCGTGCGTATCGTCGCCGAAGCCGTAGAAGATATACGCGATAACGTGCGACGAGTACTAGAACCGCGATATTCGAGCAATAGCGAATCCGATTCGGAACTACACTATTAGAAATTTCTCAATGAATTAACATTGTAAAGGAAGCATGTGGTTATGCACGAAATTAAATGTAATGAATGATGTAAATAAAAACTAAATTACAGTAGTCTTAAATGTGATGAACGTTTGTATTGAAATTAATGAACACATTATTGTAGAAATTAATTTACACGTTAATGAAAAATACGAAATCTGTAACTGAAAAGTAATTTACGTTGATGACATGTAAGAAACGTAAACGTATTAAACATTAAGTGTTAATAGTATTAGGCTTAATTAAAATATCATTAATATTCGTAAATGTAAAAGTACATTAAATTTCATTAATATGTACATTAATAGTTATTTCAATTACGATTAATTAAATGTCATTTATAAAAGTATATTAAATTTCATTACACTTAATTTTTCAGTTACTGTAAACTTAAATTTCATTAACATGTGCATTAATAGTCCTTTCAGTTACAAAGAAATTAAATTTCATTCACCAATGTACATTAAAAGTTAATGAAATTTAAGAACATTTCTAACAGTGTACATCCAAACATTACTATCGAGCGAGTATTCCCTCTCGTGGATTCCGATTACAGTTTATTAGCCGACAATAGGAGTGAGCAAGGAGAGCCCTCGTTAATATCATACGAGAATAATTTATTCGAAAGCATACGCGCTCACTCCGCACCAGGAAAAATGGCAACGCAACAACCGTCGACCTCACACGAAAACGGTAACGTCGCGAACGTGAACGATCAACCGATAGCAATCGCGAAAATAGAAGCAGAGATAGGTCGTCTTCGGAACATCGCAGACGAAAACGCGCATGCATCTCAAACAACAACGCAAACTAGGCAAAAACAGATATTAAATAGAATGTTAGAAGCAATTACGGGATTGCAAGATAGAATGAGTAGAATGGAAATTGCACACTACAATCGCGAAAATTTCCAACTGTCACGACCCAACGAGTAACACAGAACCATGAACGTAACGTACGGACGAACATTAAATGATGTACGAGATTTAAAATATTTACATAAAAATTAATTTTCAATGTAAAAATAAAAATAAAAGAAACAATCTCCAGTGACTTTGATCTTAACAAATTATACAGGACATGATTCTAAATGACATTCAAGAGGTTTTAGCCGTCCGCGGCGGACCGCGCCCGGAGGCGGCGGCGGTAGCTGATCCCACATTACCGCGACGCGGACGCAGGTTTTTCGCGCTACGTAATTTCCCGCTACGTAATTTCCTGCACCCGGAACATCCTCGTTCCTCCCACACTGCAACGTCATCTCCGCGACGTCAAAATATAGGAATGGTTTTAATAGAAGAAAACACTTTCATGTAGCAGTTAGCAACTATATTAAATATCTTTATTTTCACCAAACACAAGGTATTGATTTACAATCACAATTCACTTATCGTATTCGCGTCGCGATATATTTACTGTAATGACTTATGCTTATTAAATCACCCACTGTGACGTCATTCCCACACACCCCTGCGATGTCATCCCTCACCTAGTGACATTACCTAATGTGACAACATCCTCCTCCACCGCCTCCGTGACGTCACCACCTGTGACGCCATCCCCCTCCCTCTCCCTTCGTGACGTCAGCCTCCTCCCCGTGACATTACCCCCTATGACGTCATCCCCCTCCCCTCTCCCTCCGTGACGTCAGCCCCCCCTGCGACATCCCCCCCTGTGATGTCATACTTCTCCCCTCCCCCTCCGTGACGTCAGCTCCCTCCCCCTGTTACGTCACCTCCTCTGACGTCATCCCCCCGCATACCTCCCCTACCCCCACCCCCCTCAAAGCCCCTGAGTTAGAATCCTCCTATATACTCTACTTATAAATGCAATCATTTTTTGAAAATAACAAAAAAAGTAACGACTTTTCCGTTTAATTAACAATAACACCTACTTTTTAGAGTCGATAACGAGTAACGAATTACTTTTTACTGCAAATAAGAATAACTGTAACGCGTTACTAAAAAACGGTAACTTTACTAACCCTACAAAAAATCCACCTTCTTGGGCAGATTTTTGAATTATTGGTTACAGCATCATTTGATCGACATAGTTTTTATCTCTCACATTCAGAATTCCACAAAAGAAATTTAAATTTTTTTATTAGGATTTTATTGGAAAATGACTATCCGTTGAAATTTATTTTTGAAACATTGACTTGATAGGATAAAAATATTAATTTAAAAATCCAATTGTAATTATAAGACTTCTACTAACAACATTAAAAAAGAACAAATCAGATGGTTCACAATTCCTTTCATCAATGGAATATCTAATAAGTCTTGCAAATTTATCAATGGTCTATCTTATAGGGTTGCTCATTATGGGTGGCACCCAGTTGGACACGACTCAATTGGACACGAGCCACTCACAGCGCTTGAGACTACAAAGCTCCTAAGCACCGGTCGCTGTGATT
>NW_017297079.1:7987-9405 GCF_001594075.2 Trachymyrmex cornetzi
AAACGCGCTTACATATTTCGACTCATTTTTTAGCCTTCCTCAGAGCAAACACACATTAACATATATAAAGTAAAAATTATCCTATCATGGTGAACTCCCCTACATCGAGAATTTAAATGTCAGAATTAAATAAAAAGAAAATGAAAGAGAAGGAAAATATTAAAAATGTCAAATTACAGAATATAGAAACTAATTTATCGAAAAACTAACCGAAAATAGGGACACTCACCACGATTACAAAGTATTTTAATGTGTGTTTGCTCTGAGGAAGACTAAAAAATGAGTCGAAACATATAAGCGCGTTTAGTGAATAAAGAAGTTTCACTTTATAAGTGTATTATTTGCGCGACATCTTCTGCGCCCGACTCCTAGTGCCCTTACTCTTTCCAATTCTTTGATTTGTAAGGAGTCTTGATTAGTTTGATTTATTAACGAATCTCAGTAAACTCTCTTAACAAATTTATTAGGGTACACAAAGATCCTACGCAAAAATTTTCCAAAAGGAATGTGATTTACAAGATCAAATGTCATGATTGCGATGCTTCCTATGTAGATCAAACGGGAAGACAACTAAAAACAAGATTAGCAGAACACCGTAACCATATATTATACGTAAAGTTATATCCTCGTTCAGTTATCATAGAGCATATAGGGTGAGTTTGCAATCATGACTTCGACTAGAATGATGTGAGAATTCTGGATACTGAGCGAAATTATAATAAATGAATAATGTCGGAGATGCTATACATAAATCGCCAATCAAATGGTATCAAGATGCAAACTGACATTGAGGCATTAAATCATGGTTACATAGAAATTCTCAACAAGTTATAATATCTTTATTTTTATATAATTGATCCACACGTTTCTGTTCTCATGACATATCTCTTTGTGTTTTTAACGATTATTACGTAGCTATCATCGGAACAAACATGACTCTTTTTTGGTTCTTAAATTATTTTTAATCTAATTTTGACAATTGTGAAATTTAAATTTGTTTAATGGATTGACGATGTTTGGATCCGCGTGTGATCGTTGTTGAAGATGGGGTGAGTTTTTGCCATCATTTATAAATAACATGAAATAAATCTCCATCTGTTCAAAAAATCTTGTTGCAATTAATAGCTTGAGATCTACCATCTGTTGCACTCAGCTTTGCAAATGGTTGGCACAACATCAAAAGATATGTTGAAGATGGTCGTTTCTCACCGCATTTCCACTGCGACTGTATCATTGAAGGGAATTGTTATTTTGCGATACACAGTTCGATATAATATTTAGCGCGATTAGCGGTAATTGTTTTGCTGAGGCTGGCTCAAAATGTGAGTCAAAACGTGCAAATCTAATTTGTTATACAAATTAAAAGTATGACTAAATTAGGCTAATGAGAGTCAAGCAACGTTGAACGGCGCAAAGAT
>NW_017297079.1:10065-11287 GCF_001594075.2 Trachymyrmex cornetzi
CCGCCGCCGCCGCCGCCGCCCCCATCGCGCACTATACTTTATACTTACCGTCTTTCTCGCTTCCTCATAAATGTAGACATTTTCTTCTTCCCCTTATACTATATTTCACACGCAAAGTGTTATATATATATGTATGGTTTATAGCAATAATTTGAAGTTTTTTTTTTCTAAAGGTATACTCTAATAGAATATAGTTTCTTATTCTATTTTGACAAGAGCGCGGTGTAACGCGATACCGCGCGAATAAGGAAGGAAGGAAGGAAACAAATAATCGCGGACAACGAAGTAATCTGTATATATATATTTACTACATGTTTTTTTTTGTTTTTTTGTTTTGTTTTATCACTCTTCCCACTGCTGCTCCCCTCTCTCTCTCTTTCTTCTATAATTATATCGTTTTCTTCTAAACTTCTGTTCTCTCGCCTCACTCTCCGCCTCATCCTTCGATCCACCCACCTGACATTCCTCTCCACATCCCGCGTCGATGCTATTAGTACGTCCAGCACCCCAGTTAGTTGAGCTATAACGTCAGATGTACCATGTCTGGGAAAAAGTAAATAAAATAAAGAAATAAAATATGTAGGCGTTTTTTTAATTTTAGTGATAAATTTCAATATGAGAATGATGGAATATTGTCTAGGAAACTTTTACATCGTTGAAATAATTTTAAAAGATTATATCATCGTTCTCTCTCTCTTCACGTTTCAAATAAATAAACAAAATTAAAATATATAAAGATAAACAACTAGATGAATCTATAAATGAAATGATATAATTGATAATATTAACCCATCTGAGTAAACAAATTTTATCTACAATATTATTTCTATTAACTAAATTTCGACCTCAATGGTTTTCTAATCTCATACAGCTTTAATGCCAATCAAGTATTGAATTAATAATTTAATACTTACGATCTTTCCAGCAACTCGTTATTGACGCAAATATCATAGGTGACCGTCAGTAACCTTGGCTTATGATGTCCCGCGTTTGCAGCTGCGGTCTGTTGATTACGCCCACTCTCCATTAATTGGTCACTCTGTTGCGCCAACAAATGCGCCAAAATATTAATATTATTTAAATTATATAGTAAAGTATTAATGTTTGACATTTTTCACACACTGACTGACAGACTGAACTAACTGACTGAACTAATTCGACAAGCAAACTGACGACCGTGGAGGCTGTGCGACAATTTAAAGTAAAAATGTACGTGACATAG
>NW_017297079.1:14075-14294 GCF_001594075.2 Trachymyrmex cornetzi
AGTTCCTTCGGCGGTCGAAGATTACCGAAGCTGTCAAAGTATACGACGCGATTCCTCCTTTTCGCATATGCCACCCAATGCGTACAAGGTCCCACGGCATTGTCTAGATTTACGATACCGCTCTCGTTTCGACATACTCCTTTAACCGGTAATGTAGTACGCATAAAGACACCTCTAAAATATGGAATGCGCATACGGTTTGCAAGTTGTTGCAGTTGC
>NW_017297080.1:0-761 GCF_001594075.2 Trachymyrmex cornetzi
GCAAAAATCATGTTTTTATTTATTTATATATTATATTTAGTTTATACGCTGATCGTTCAATACATATTGTAACTAGTAATTTCCTATAAAATTATTTTAATATCGGCAGTGTGCGTACTGTATTCAAAGAATGGCGTACCAAAAACTAAAATAATACAATAAATATCAAGATAATCAATTAAATACATGTAATGTGTATTAAATTAATAGAAAGTTGCTAGTTGTTATGAGTATATATAAAACAATGAAAAAAGTCGGCGTAAACTATATAAGGACTGAAAATAGTGAAAATTTAATCTGACAACAATGCATGCTTTCCATTTGATGGCACAACTACACAAGTTGACACAAGTCGACACAAGCGAGTTCTATCCTTCTTAGTGTTTCATCAAGACAAGATTTCTTGTCTTGTCTTGATTTTCGAGACAAGATTTCTTGTCTTGTCTTGATTTTCGAGACAAGAATTTTCGTTCTTCTTGTCTTGACCATTTCTGACGTTGTATTTCTTGTCTTGAATTCAAGAATCTTAAATTTCTTGATTTTTTAAGTAAGGCCCTGTGGCTCTTTGGCTACGTTTACACCGTAGCTGCGCTAAGTCCGCAATCTATACGATAGGTGTCTTTGTTTAACTTACAGAATAAAGAAGGACATCTATTGTATAGGTCACGGCCTAAATGCACGGTATAATCGTAGCCACTGACATCTATTGTATAGGCCACGGCCTAAATGCACGGTGTAAACCATGGTGGAATTATAGAAGG
>NW_017297081.1:0-6361 GCF_001594075.2 Trachymyrmex cornetzi
AGTTAAAATTAGCACTATTTAAAAACAATTTTTTAATTGATACTTAGAGAATATATATATATATATATTTGCATCACACAAAAAAACATTACAAAATATTCTTTTAAGTAAAACATTCTTATAAGGTAAGAAATAAATTTATTGAAATATACTTTATGTATATTTTTTGCAGGATTATAAAGAAATTCTGGAGTATTCTATAGGTGGAAGAATAATTCTTGCGACTTATAAAAAAGAAGCAACACTGAATAGACAATTGCGTTCAAAACTAGTTGATGTGATTGTTACACATTTAATGTCTATCTTCTGTGATAAACACCAAGGGTAAAAGAATATTTTTAAAGCATAGTAATTTAGTTGATTTACTAGTAATTAATTAATTCATAATTTAATTTTAGGATATCTTTAAAAAACGAACATTTTGAGTTTATAGCAACACAAATTATAAAAATATTTCCTACTGAAAATATTAGTATTTATTATTGTCCTTCTAAAACCGAAGGGCCTCAGCAAAAAGTTTCCAAAGGAAAATTAGTTGATTCTTATAGAAATAAATTGCGAGATTGTCGAAAATGTGGAATTATGTATAAGTAAAAAAAGAAAAAATCTCATGACGAAGAATCAGAGGAAGATTCAGAGGAAGAAGATCCAGAGATTTCTCAAGGTACATACATATATACATATATATACATCCATATCTCTCTTCCAACACACACACGCGCACGCACGCGCGTGCACACACACACACACACACACACACACACACACACACACACACACACAACAATCAGAGCTGGGCAAAATACATTATAAAGTATTGGAAATACAAAATATAAAATATTTTCGATTTTTTTGAATATTTATATATGTGTGTGTGCGTGCGTATATGTGCTTGTACGTACCTATATATACAGTTAGACAATTTACATACACATAAACAATTTTACAGAAAAAAAGAAGTGTTTGACTCATTTAAATTGGCTAAAATTTAATACATCACCATGGTCTTTGGTACAAAATCATTGGAATAATTCGCGACCACTTAGACAAGAACATATTACAAAATTACATGGTAATGTTCATAAACTTTTTGAGGAATGGCCTGTTTTAAAGCAACTCGGATATACATTGGTAATTATCGTTGGTAGATGTTTTTGAATTATCCTTCCTTATGAGTTATATACAAGTATCATTTACAATTTATTATTTATATTTAGAATTTTATTAATAATTTTTTATAATTACTTTTTAGAATAACTTTTTATAAATACATTTTTAATAAATATTATCTTAATGAATATAAAAAGAATATAAAATTTATATATTTATTTAAACAATATTTTACAAACAATATTTTATAAACAATATATTATATAAACAATATTTAAATAATATTTATACAATATTTTAAAAGAATGTAAAGAACTTTTTGTAGACAAATTTCGTATAAAATATTAAAGATAATATTCATATTTCTTCATTGCAAATGTTATTTTGTAAATATTACATGTTTATTTCAATTTGTAATATTATTTACAGTTGGAAATTGACTATATTTTTTCTTTTGAGGAAAATATAAATATTTTTACTGAGAGAGAGAGAATGGCCACAATTCTCACTTAAACTAGAAAAAGTCATACAAGAAAATGTTAAAGATAAGCATTATTATGCATTGTATAATGAAAGTACTTTAGATGCAATGTCAGAAGGTAAAGCAAAAAATATAAAAATTTTAAATAATACAAATATGTGTATATAAAATATTTTCGATTTTTTTGAATATTTATATATGTGTGTGTGCGTGCGTATATGTGCTTGTACGTACCTATATATACAGTTAGACAATTTACATACACATAAACAATTTTACAGAAAAAAAGAAGTGTTTGACTCATTTAAATTGGCTAAAATTTAATACATCACCATGGTCTTTGGTACAAAATCATTGGAATAATTCGCGACCACTTAGACAAGAACATATTACAAAATTACATGGTAATGTTCATAAACTTTTTGAGGAATGGCCTGTTTTAAAGCAACTCGGATATACATTGGTAATTATCGTTGGTAGATGTTTTTGAATTATCCTTCCTTATGAGTTATATACAAGTATCATTTACAATTTATTATTTATATTTAGAATTTTAGTAATAATTTTTTATAATTATATTTTAGAATAATTTTTTATAAATACATTTTTAATAAATATTATCTTAATGAATATAAAAAGAATATAAAATTTATATATTTATTTAAATAATATTTTACAAACAATATTTTATAAACAATATATATATTATATAAACAATATATAATATATTTAAATAATATTTATACAATATTTTAAAAGAATATGTAAAGAACTTTTGTAGACAAATTTCGTATAAAATATTAAAGATAATATTCATTGCAAATGTTAGTTTGTAAATATTACATGTTTATTTCAATTTGTAATATTATTTACAGTTGGAAAGTGACTATATTTTTCTTTTGAGGAAAATATAAATATTTTTACTGAATGGCCACAATTCTCACTTAACTCGAAAAAGTCATACAAGAAAATGTTAAAGGTAAGCATTGTATAATGCTTATGCATATTATTATGCATTGTATAATGAAAGTACTTTAGATGCAATGTCAGAAGGTAAAGCAAAAAATATAAAAATTTTAAATAATACAAATATGTGTTATGTGGTTCTAAAAAATTAATAATTTCAAATTTTTTTGGTATTCTTATTGTTATAAATGATAAAATATTACGATTACATTATATTGCTTATTATATAATAAATACTTAATAATTAAAATTTTTCTTTCAGAATCAAAAAGAATTGTACTTTTGATGTTATTGCCTGTGGTATGTCCTCCACAAGCCAGAGTTAAAATAAATAAAAGTAAAATCTGGAAACCTAGTATAGCAGAGTCAATTTCAGGATTTCTGTTACACATTAAGGTATCAATTTTTAGTTACATATATTACAATTACTCATACACAAATCTAGCAATTTTGTATAGGTACATTACACACGTACATGTTTCATATTAAAAATAAGATTTGTTTTAAGACACCAGGTAATATTGAGGAAGAAATTAAACAGAAAAGAACTAAAGCTTTCCAATTCAAGCAAACTGTACAACCATTTATTATTATCGTTGGTACAAGTCTAAGAGAAATAGAAAGATATTACGTTATTGTTGGTGACGTCTTTTACAAATTGGACAATATTTTGAAGGCCATTGACATTTGTTTTAAAATATTTATGGTATTAGATGCAGAATATCCTACAGAATGTGAACAAGTATGGCTATTTTTTCAACAGTATATTTATCAGCAACGAACTGAAAATGACAAGGTGATTAAATCAGTAATAGAATTTCATGAAAAGATTGATAAGGCATAAATTTCAACAATAACTATATTAACACATGAATGAAAAGCACTTCTTTCATTTCATAATGTTTTATTGTTCTTTGTGCACATGTTCCTATACAAATATTACATTACTCATTAACCATATATCATATATACATAAGTATCAGTTTTCTAATCGATTTATTTGTAAGCAAAATGATTGTTATCGAGAATTTCATAAGTTAAATAAGTTTAAAGAACATTTATTAAATAAGCATGCTATTGGTCAAAATATCAATACGCTTTCTCGAATAATAGGTATAATTTTGAAGTGCAAAGTACAGATGCAGGTGAAAACGTGCATACTCAAGATGTAAGTAGGAGTAATAATAATTCTCACGATATAAAACATGATCATAAAAGCATTGTAATTCAAGATGTAAAGTATGAATTGAAGGAATCAGCTTTTTCTTTCATTTCAACCTTCTATAATGAGATAAACATATGTACATAAACGGCATATTTGATGTGTGAGAATGATAATTTTTTTTTATAATTCAAAAATTAGAAACTCCTGGATTTTCGTCTCACTTTTATGCTTATGAAGTGATCCCTACAGAACATTTTTTGCTTTTAAAATTGCAAGATATAAATAAATGTAATCCTATTCCTTTAACAAAAACGATTGTAGGTAGTAATTTTTATGTAGTGTACGATTAAGAGTACTGAAATAAATGTTATACCTATATTTTAATCCATTTCATTAGTTAAAGATGATTTACTTGTAAAATTGTAAATCTGTAATATTATATTGTTACCTTCGTACGACTGTTTCGGGTTCGGGCATAACATGTATATGCTATTATAAGAATATTTATAAAATAAACTGTTTTTTTTTCATTTACTGATAAAAATATAATATGTAATAAATATTTAATAAGAATGACATGCACACACGCAAGCGCGCAAGCGCGCGCGCGCGCACACACAACACACACCCAAATAAATAAATAATAAATGATATTTTATTCAATATTGTATTTACAGTTATCCTATTTGTTTGTGCAACGATGATAATCATGATTATCATGCGATTATTGTTTAAATTTAATATTTACTACATGGGCTGAAATGTCCCGGGATTTTTAATGAAAACAAGCGTTTTTTGAGCGAAGTTATATTTATTCCTCAACATAGTTACCTTCGAGAGCGATACACTTGGTATAGCGATTTTCCAACATTTCGATGCCCTTTCTATAGCACGAAACGTCCAAGCCTTCAAAATACGCCTCGGTTTCCGCGATGACTTCCTCATTCGATCTCAATCCCTTTCCCTGGAGCCACCGCTTGAGGTTTGGGAACAGATAATAGTTGCTGGGGGCCAAGTCTGGAGAATACGGTGGGTGAGCAACCAATTCAAATCGTAATTGGTCCAATTTGGCCATCGCTTTCAAGAACGTGTGTGACGGTGCGTTATCGTGATGGTACAGAACTTTTTTCTTCGCCACATGAGGCCTTTTTTTCTTTATTTCGTCGTTCAGTTTGTCCAATAACGCTGCATAATACTCTCCCGTAATTGTTCTTCCCTTCTGCAGGTAATCGATGAAGATTATGCCATGCGCATCCCAAAAAACGGAGGCCATAAGCTTCCCGGCCGAGCGTTGGTCTTTTGGCCGCTTTGGTCGGTTTTCGTGGCTTCCCAGCCATTCTGCAGACTGCCTATTGGACTCAGGCGTATGATAATGGACCCACGTTTCATCCATCGTCACAAAACGTCGAAAAAAGTCCGCTCAATTACGCTGCAACAACGCCAAATCGGCCGTTGAATCATCAACGCGCTGCTGTTTTTGGTCGATGGTCAGTAAACGCGGCATCCATCGCGCCGATAGCTTTTTCATCTCCAAAAGAGCGTGCAAAATGTATCCCGCCCGTTCTTTTGAGATGCCCACGGCCTCAGCTAACTTGCGCAACTTCACTTTACTATCACTCAAAATGATTCGATGCAATTGCTTTACGATTTTCGCATTCGTAACCTCTTTTGGCCTTCCAGAGCGAGGTGCGTCTTCGGTGCTTGTACGAACCATTTTAAATTCACTAAACCACCGATAAACTGTTGTTCTCGAAGGAGCAGATGTGGGATAACATTTCTGCAACCATTGCAATGATTGTTCAGAACTTTTTCCCATCAAAAAACAATGTTTGATCAAGATGTGATATTCCTGTTTTCCATTTTTTTTACGAAGGCGAAAGTAGCGTCACTCAAAACGACTGTAGCTTGTAAACGAATGGACGAAATGTCATGAAACTTCATACATAAACTAGTGACAGATGAGCCTCTCGAAATGAGTCATGTTCATTTTCTAGTAGCGCCACCTATTGAAAAATCCCGGGACTTTTCAGCCCATGTAATATATACAATCTGTAAAGTAAGAGCGTATACGGCATAAATGGTAGTTGGCTTCAAATATCGTCCTAGTTTTTGTGTGAGTCGATAGATGGAACCTTTGTCGTGAATGCTTTGTCACAAAAGATTCAGTTGGTGTCGAATTCTTATCTGAGAAACACGGTAACCGCTATGAGTGCCGCATACGCATCGCGCTACAAGGCTGTGTTCCTTTGTTCCCACCCGAAAGGACCAAAAATGTCATATGTAGCGGCTGCTAAATATATGGGAAAGTCAAAATTGTTCGTCGCTAAGTGGGTTCAGCAATATAAGAAGATAAAAAATGTCGATGACTTGCCAGAACGTGGCTCGATAGGCACAGTGACACCGAATATGGAAAAAAAAATTGTGAATTTGTTTAAGCGGAACTCGACCTTAACATTGCGACAAGGAGCAGCAGAATTAAAACAGGAGGGTATAGAAATATCACATACGAACCCATCTCCTTACGCATAACTGCAAATATCCAAGCACAATGAAGAAACCACTGTTAGGCGAAAAACATGTGATGAAAAGACTCGCTTGGGCAAAGGAGAATTTGGACCGAGATTGGAGCAACGTGATTT
>NW_017297081.1:6617-7372 GCF_001594075.2 Trachymyrmex cornetzi
ACAACGACCCAAAACACCGGAGCAAGCTTTGCACCGAGTGGAAAGAGCGGTCTGACATCGTCACACTTTATTGGCCATCGCAATCGCCAGATGCAAATCCTATTGAAAATGTGTGGGCATATCTCAAGCACAAGCTTCGAGGAAAAAGAGTATGCACTTTGAAGCAGCTGACACGACAAATTCGTCGCATTTGGAGGTCTTTACCGAACGAATACGCAGTCAACTTAGTGGAAAGTATGCCTCGGAGATGTCAGGCAATTATCAATGCCGGTGGTGACTGGACTCAATTAATGGTATAGCATTTTTCTTTTCATGGAGTACAACAAATCTATGTACTTAAAAATCATTAAAAATAAATTTTTCTACACATTAACCTGTACACGCTCTTACTTTACAGGCTGTATATAAGCACACTGGAAGAAACAGTTTGACAATAATTACCAAATGTAGGAAGAAATCGTGCCCGTGTTTGGTTATAGTAACCAACATTTAATCGGCATTTCAACTAAAATTTGGTAGCTATTACCAAATTGGTTTTTCAGTGCATGTTAAAAATGTAATATCTTCAAATAAAATATTTTGTTGAGATAATTAAAATATTTGGTTGGAGTAAAGCAACTTGTATTACCAAATACTTATATTTGCTATAACAAAATTCATTTTGTTACCATCTTTTGATTGCTCTAACAAAAATATTACGTTATACTAACAAAATATAAATAACAAAACTATTTGTTTATGTCAACTAACTATTA
>NW_017297081.1:8253-9032 GCF_001594075.2 Trachymyrmex cornetzi
ACGGCAATACATGTATTTGAAAGGTGTGTGTTCAAGCTTTTGAGCTCACTAGTTGATATTCGTTCGAAGCGATTTGTTTGAACTAAGCTTTGAAACAAAAACAATAGGAATGGGACAATAGGCACGATAAGCTGATTCTGCTACCTGACAACGCTATGTCACACGTTGCAAAACCGGTCAAGAAATACTTGGAAGGAGTGAAGTGGGAAATTATGCCCCACCCGCCGTATTCACCGGATATTGCTCCTTCAGATTTCCATTTGTTCCGGTCCATGCTGTCGGTTCTTTCTGGAGAGCGATTCAATTCTTATGAAAATATCAAAAAATGGCTTGATAAATGGATCGCTTCAAAAAAACCAGATTTCTTCCTTCGAGGAATCTGTTTATTACTTGAAAGGTGGGGGAAAGTTGTCGCTTCTGATGGAGCATACTTTGAATTGTTTTATTTAAATAAATACATCTTTTTCATTTAAAAAGGGCGGAAACTTATTCCCATAACCAATAGTTTTGTTCGGTACATTTTAACCAAATTATTTCGTCATTGCAACAAAATTTTGGTTCCTACAACAAAACATTTTTCCTAGTGTAGATTATCTAAGCCTGAAATAGGAGAGAAAGTGTGTACGAGGGTCACTATTTATATTTTGAGACTAATAATAAAAATAATAATAAAAAAACAATAATTTGTCATTTATTGTTTTTCAAAATATTCTCCTTTATGATCTATACACTTTTGCATGCGTTCGAACCACTTGTCAAAGCATTTTTTCCATTCCGCT